>NC_045693.1:2904-83862 GCF_003331165.1 Xiphophorus hellerii
CGCTCTTCACCTCACTGACCTCAAATGGACCAGAACTCCTCAGGGCAAAATCTTCTTGCTTCAGTCGTGGGACGTCCTACTGATGGACAACATCCTCTTCAGTCACCAAGCCTAAATAACTGAATTATGAATGGGAGAAATGAAACTTTAGGCATCAATAATAATGGTACAGATGGAAAAATCTGAATTATTCCTAGGAATAATAAATCTGTTCTATAAAGTAAAAATAGTAGAAGACTGATTAGAATACTTTGAGTTGATCTGTCTATAAGACATTTTATCAGTACTAACTGAATTATAGCTGTTAGAAATGGAAGTTTATTTTTATAAGAATTCAATTTTATTTCTTCCCAAAGTTAATTTTTCCTGTGAAGAATCATATTTGAGATTAATGTTAATTTGGACAGAAAAAATAATATTCTAGATATGTGCAATGAAAGAACTTATTTCTGGAAATACATATCAGGTTTGATTATTAAAAGTTGGAATGGAAACACTGAATTTGCAGAGATTTTCAGATTTCTTCCACTTATTTCTAATTATTGCACTTGTAATAATGGAAAGTTTAAAATATTTTTTTCTAGTAATATGCAGCTTGATGAGATTTTGATTTCCTTTTCTGCTGGTTGGAACATTGTGTTGACGAGGAGGAATTCAAATACTGCTGCCTGAAAAAAATAGGAGAATTGCCTTTTTGATTAAATGCTATATAACCACTTGCCATAGCCGCGCATCGCTCCGAGGGCTACTTCCGGGAGAAAGCTCCCCGTTTCCAAGGCGACTGCGCGCGTGCCGTCAAATGACAGAAACGAAACTTAAAGAGCGCTTCCGGTGAAATGCCGAGTTCAGCGCAGGTTAGGGTAGCAGCTCGGTTCGGAGGTCCGGTGCTGGTCCATTCCGCCTCAGTTCAGCAGCTTTTTAACTTTTAGCTGCTGTAACTGGTTGGAGCCGCCTTGAGGTTCGGTCCGGTCCGGACCGGCTGGTGCCGTCCACTTTAATTCAATCTGTAAGTATCATTTATCTGGCTGTTCTGGAAACGGGTTCTGGTTCTTTTAAAGGTTTCCAAGTTGTGACACCTGCTGACATTTACTGGGACGGGATAATGGTACTGGTTTGTTACCGGCTGGTTACTGGGATGGTTCTGGCCACTGAGACCTGATTGGTTCCAGATGTTTCCATGGTGACTCCCTCACAGAGGTTCGGCTGATAGTTCTGGTTCTGTTCGGACTTCCTGCCTGTACGTGCTGGCAGAACTCCGGCGGTTCTGGGTCCAGTTTAACTGATTTCCTTCAGGCAGGAAGTGACGACAGGAGGCTCGTTTTCAGCGTCATCACACTTCCTTCTTCTTCAATCAAAACTCTCCATTATCACCTGTCGAAGTGGGCGGGGCCTCCTCCCGTAGCCCCAGCTGATTGGCCGCAGCACACCTGGTTGTTTAGTGCTGGGCTGAAAACAGGCTGGAATATTATGGTCTGTCAGCAGAGCTGCTTTATTCTCTACCTGCTGTTAAACTCTCTTATGTTTATTAATAATAATAATAAGTTAATGCAATCTGCTGGGTTTGCTTAGATAGAAACTTTTTAATCTACTGTGAATAATTAATTAAGCAAACTAATGAGGATCAGTTGCTACGTTTGGATGATTGAATTGAAATGATTCTTTTGTATTTGTGGTGAATTATGCTATAGAAATAAACCGAATTATAACTTTATAAACGACCATCTGCTGATCTTCCTCACTGTTCAGACTGTCGGTTGCTGCAGTAACTGCCTGTATCACTGTTTCTAGCAGCCTGAGCCACTTAACAATCATCCGCATGTAGTGGCTCCCCACATCTTAGCAGCGCCTTAATGAGCTGCCAGCCAATCACAGGCAGATCTCTGTCATCCAATCAGAGCACTCCTGGGATGAACAAGAACCAATCACAAGCAGAAAGAGTCAGAGATGAACAGAGAGTCGGATTTAAGAAAAACACATTAAAAATATTTGAAGTTTGTAGCCTCAGAATATTCAGTTGAACATCCAAATATTCTATTTCTATAATCTTTCAGCTGCCATGTGAAAACTATGTCTCTTATTTTCAGTTTATATCTGACAGGAGATCATTTGCTCCCTGGTTTCTAGCAAAGGAGCAAATAGACAATAACCAGAAGAAATATTTTGTTTTTTGACTTGAGATTTATGGAGATAGTCCCAGATGAAATATTAAGATTATTTCCCCTAATATTTCTATTTGTTGCCATATTTTTTATACGTGGCTCTTTCCACAGATTCTTTCTCATTCAAGGTTCAGGACAGTTTTTGTCTGTAATTGTCCAGAAATATACAAATATTTTTAGTTGATATTTCCGGGCAGGAACCAGTTTGTTCATTTAATGTTTAATATTTAATGTTCATTAATAATTCAGGAACGGCGCTGAGGCAGAAGAGGCGACACAAAGACTGAACTTTAGTCCAGATACTGAGCAGCTGTTCCCTCAGCATCATACCACCGACTGCCGTTCAGCAGCACATCCACAAATACGTCGTTTCTCACACTGAAAAATCGGATGAGTTATCTTAACTTTCAAAAATTTTGTTTGCATTAAATTAAACTGATTGTTACTAATGCACATTTTAGTTCACTTTATAATCTAATTATCCTGTAATTACCTAATAATTTAATGTATGTTAACAACTCAAAGCTTTATGGAAAAACTACATCAGCAGATATTAATATCAGTCATAATGATATATTATTACTGATATATGATATATCATTATATGCAGAGTCTCTGCAGTTAAGAGACTCTGATAAACTGTCACATTTTAATTTATTTCCAACATAAAACTCCACTCCCACAGTTCTTGAACTTTGACCTCCTGGCGGCCGTCGGCGTCAGGAAGGAGTGGCGGTGAAACTGAAGGAAAGCAGAAACAATGAAGGGTAGATTAGGAACCGAAACCTGCAAAGCACCATGGGAACTCCCATCTACCTCTTCCCCAGCTTGTTGCAAAATAATAAAAATCTTACACAGAAAGCAGACTGGGAGCACTGGGAGATGTTGGGGAACTGGAACTGGGATTTACATCTCGCAGAGCCGCTTCTAGAAAACACTGAAAAAAACTAAATAATCAGTTTAGTTGGTTTAAACTTTAAGTAAAATATAAGAAGTGTTGGGAATCTGAACTCACATCAGGCTCAGGCAATTAATCATATTTGTAATCAAACATTTATTAATTAAGTTATTAATAAAACTAAATATTCTGGATTTTGATCAGAGCAGATTTTCTGCAATAATGAGGAAAAAATCCAGAAAAAAGGCAGAAAAAACTTTTCACACAAGGAGCAACAGTTGATGCTGATTTCTAATCAAAACTGAACACTTACACTGCCTGGCCAAAAAAAAGTCGCCACCTGGATTTAACTAAGCAAATTGGTCCAAGCCTCCTATTGGATAAGTACTGCATAGGCCATTATCTTTCAGCTGGCAACAAGTTATTTAACCCCAGCTGATGCAACGAGTAACTCCTCATTTCTTAAACAACCATGGCAAAAGACACATCCTGTGGTCGTGGAAAAGACGTTAGTCTGTTTAAGAAGGGTCAAATCATTGGCATGCATCAAGCAGAGAAAACATCTAAGGAGATTGCAGAAACTACTAGAATTGGGTTAAGAACTGTCCAACGCATCATTAAAAACTGGAAGGATGGTGGGGAACCATCGTCTTCCAGGAAGAAATGTGGTCGGAAAAAAATCCTGAATGATCGTGATCGGCGATTACTTAAACGTTTGGTCAAATCAAATCGAAGAAAAACAACAGCAGAACTCAGGAGTATGTTTAATTGTGAACGCAAAAGCATTTCCACACGCACAATGCGAAGGGAACTCAAGGGGTTGGGATTGAACAGCTGTGTAGCCGTAAGAAAACCTCTAATCAGTAAGGCTAACCAGAAAAAAAGGCTTCAGTTTGCTAGGGAGCATAAAGATTGGACTCTGGAGGAATGGAAGAGGGTCATGTGGTCTGATGAGTCCAGATTTACCCTGTTCCAGAGTGATGGGCGCATCAGGGTAAGAAGAGAGGCAGGTGAAGTGATGCACCCATCATGCCTAGTGCCTACTGTACAAGCCTGTGGGGGCAGTGCTATGATCTGGGGTTGCTGCAGTTGGTCAGGTCAAGGTTCAGCAACATTGTGTGCCCAAAGAATGAGGTCAGCTGACTACCTGAATATACTGAATGACCAGGTTATTCCATCAATGGATTTTGTCTTCCCAAATGGAACGGGCATATTCCAAGATGACAATGCCAGGATTCATGGGGCTCACATTGTGAAAGAGTGGTTCAGGGAGCATGAGACATCTTTTTCACACATGGATTGGCCACCACAGAGTCCAGACCTTAACCCCAGGCACTGCCCATTGAGAATCTTTGGGATATGCTGGAGAAGGCTTTGCGCAGTGGTCAGACTCTCCCATCATCAATACAAGATCTTGGTGAAAGATTAATGCAACACTGGATGGAAATAAATCTTGTGACACTGCAGAAGCTTATTGAAACAATGCCACAGCGAATGCGGGCTGTAATCAAAGCTAAAGGCGGTCCAACAAAATATTAGAGAGTGTGACCATTTTTTGGTGGCAACTTTTTTTTTGGCCAGGCAGTGTATTAACCAAACTAAATTCACAGCTAAATTATTCCATAATTCAACTCTTTAAATACTGACATGTGATCAAGCTACTAATGAAAGACAAAAAGAAATGTATGTATCGAATGATGAAATGGGAATCAAATCAGATCAATGAACAAACTGAAACTGGAACACTGAAAACTAGGTGAAAAGGCAGAACATTGTGACAGTTTCCAACAGCAACCCATTCTGTGCACATCAGCACTAAATTAATTATAAGAACTTTGATCGTGAATTTGTTTCCTCGAGTCCAGGGGTCAAAAAGTTAAACCACAGGGTGTGAAAACTATTTGTTTCTAGGTTTCTGACGTGGAGAGAAGAGCTGCAGATGCAACAATCGCTTCTGCAGGCAGGATGAGCTAAACTCTGTGGTTTAGTTCAGACTGCAAGGCTGATTTCCGTTCCTAGCTGAGACATGCAGCTTCAACAGAAAAACATCTTTTACTCATGCAATCATATATAACACTTTGGTATGAACTTATTAAAAGATAATAAAAGAATAAAACAACTTCAAATAAGCATTTTGATTATTTTTACTTCACAAACCATAAAAATGTTATGCCAATTATGAAACAATCACCAAAATCATGAAGCAAATACACAAAGATATTGACCAATGTTCCAGTTATTAGTAATCAGAGGCATCTCTGTCCGACTTTGGCCTCGATTAAAGGAACTCTTGTGTTCAGCACCAGCATCCCTAAGCCGGCCAGCTGCTACCCAGAGGTCAGGTTCTACGTCAACCCCTGACCTGAAAGAGCAGGTCTGAACCAGAACCCGGAGCAGGACGCTGAAGTTCTGACATCTCTGCTGCTTCTTGTTTCAGACTCACTGACGGTCCCTAAACTCGCTCCAGCGCTCTGAAGGCATCACCATGTTGTCTGGCCTGCAGTCGACCCATGACCTCGCTCTGGCCTGTGGTCACTGCTGCGTCCAGGAGAACCAGATCACCTTCACACTGAGACCTGGCCAGCACTGCTGTGAGCGGCAGGTGCTGCTCTGCAGAGCCAAGGGGAGCGGTGCTTGGAGGCCCGTCTCCAAACGGCCAACGTTTCCAAACCCAAAGCGATACGAAGTGTGCTGGCACTTCAAGGAGGGCCGTGGCTGCACCGTGCACAAGAACCGCTGCACCTACGCCAGGAGCGATGAGGAAGCTGCAGTGTGGACGTTTGAAAAGCAACATGGGATGGACCATCAGCGACTCTGCAGCATGTTGGCTCAGTCCAAGAGCAATGCCGAGCAGAAACCCAGTGCAGGAGAAGCTCAACTAGATCTGCTGGCTGCTCTGGAGCTGAAGGTCGCTTGTGATTTATGCTCCAACCAGGACAATGAAGTCACGTACAGCATCCAGCCGGTTATCCACAAGTGCAGCAGGAGTCTCCTCCTAGGTAAAGGAAAGGCCTCCAGCCAGTGGAAGGTTGTCTCTGAGCGGCCCACAGGGGCACACATGGGTCCCGGAGTCGTTTATAAAGTATGCGATTACTATGTCGCGGGTTCTGGGTGTCCCAAGCACACTCTGGGTCAGGGCTGCACCTACGCCAGGAGCTCTGAGGAGGCCGCCGTGTGGAACCACCTCAAAGAGAAGAAGATCAGTAAAAGTGACTTGATCAGACACATAGCCGAGTCGGACCCGGGTCCAGAAACTGCAGAACAGGCAGCTCAGAGCATTCTCCAGAACTTCTCTGGTAAGTTCATCGAGTTCTGCAAACATTGTTTTCTGGAGCGGCCAACGAAACTGTCGCCAAAGCGGTGGAACGAGACGTGCTCTGCAGACGCAGCTCATCGCTGGGAGCCGGTGTTGGTGCACCACCTGTCAGATGGCAGCACCAAGCACACCTTGAGCCAGGTGCGCCCCCCACCCCCTCACCGCCACTTCACCTTCTGCAGCCACGTCAGGCAGGGGAAGCCCTGCTGGCACCAGGCCGGCCACTGCCAGAAGGCCCAGAGCGAGGTGGAGATGGCCGTGTGGAAGGTGGAGCGCAGCGGCCTCTCCGTCCGGCCTCAGCTCCTCCAGCTGAGCCGGCAGCGCCACCCGCAGGCCGAGCAGGTCTCCGTCTTCTGCAAGGTGTGCCTCTTGCTGCTGTCATCCCCAGAGAGCTTCTACAAGCACTGCTGCAGCCTGGAACACGCCCAGCTGCTGGCGCAGGACACCACCATCAGGTGGAGACAACGGCAGCCTCCACACAGCCGCCGGGCGGAGCTGTGGCTCTGTGACAGGTAAACAACTTATCTTTAGCGGAACCGCCACCGGATCAAGACGGAGTTCTCCAGAGCAGGGCCCACATCTAGGCCACTGATCTGATTTCATCTGGAACAACTCGCCACCAATCCACATCCAGAGAGGAGCCGCACGGTTTTCTAACCAGTCTAACCTTTTCTATGTTGATAAATGTACTCATTTAGCAGAAACCCAACAGTATGTGTCTCTAAATCAGATCAGAGTCCAATAGGACAGATGTTGGGAGTAAATGAGATTTCTGTCCAGGGAACTGGGGAAATATCAGCCTGATTCCTGCTGAGCATCATCTGATTATATAGGAGGGTTCACCTGACAAGGATTAAATTAGGACTACCTGTCAAGTGTCAATGAACAGTTCATCTTACATCAAAACAAACATTCTAATGCAATACTAACACAAGGTTTGCATTGTAGACCAAAAACCTGCGAATATGGGTCCAACTGTCCTAAAGCTCATTGTGAGGAGGAGCTGCAGGAGTGGATGATGAGATCTGCAGAGGAAGAGGAGATCAAACGCAGCATTGAGACTCAGGGCCTGATGTGCTACAACCAGCAGCTTCTGGATGATTACAGGAACAGCAGCAATGAAGTCTATGTGGTGAGTTCAGTTGGCGCAGAGAGGGGATGACTGACCCGACTGTCTCAGTTCAGAAGATTTCCTCCTGTCATGTTTTCAGACATCAGAGACACAAAACCAGCAGATCCTGGTTTCCTCCTGTCGTCTCTCTGGGATGGGTTGGGTTTGGCCGCAACATCTGGCAATCTGACAGGTTTAACTTCTGATTCCCAACAGCTGTCTGAACAGGTGGATGATGTCAGCGTCTCCTGTGATGAAGATTTAACTGTGGAGAAAGAAAACGTCTCTGCAGCCCTCAGATGGACCTTCAGGGTGGAGACAGAGGTAAACAAACATTCATCAGTTTTACAGGACAAACACTGTTTATATATGGAAACATTGAACCAAGAAGACTCAGAGATTCAGAAAGGCTGCATTCGTCTATATCAGTGGTTCTTAACCTGGGTTCGATCGAACCCCAGGGGTTCGATGAGTCAGTCTCAGGGGTTCGGCGGAGCCTCTGCCGCGGAGGTAAAGACACACTTGCGTAAAGTCGTGATGACCCGCCCCGCTTGGCCACCACTGGCTGCAGAGGATCATGTTACATTGCTCGGCCAATCAGGGCTGCGGGGAATTTAGTGCGCGCAGTATCAGCGGCTGTCGTAGTTGTACGTCGCGTGGTTTCTTTCTTAATATTTTAATCCATACTAAATATGTCGAGCAAAAAAAGAAGAAAATGAACAGACTTTGCTCTGAAGATGCACCTGCCAAGGTGAAGCCACGCCTCTCTGAAGCCACGCCTCTCTGAAGCCACGCCTCTCTGAACTGGTCTCCCAAAAACAACAGCAGGAGTCTCACTGATTTGCAGGTATGTCATTTGTGCAACACTTTATTCTGGCCCCAAAAAAGTATTTTGTGGATTCAAAATGACAAAAAACAAATTAAATTTAAAATAAAAAAAAATTAAGTTATTAAAAAAAAATTTATTCTTTGAAAAAATCCAAATTTATTTTTAATTAGTAAAATAGTAAAAAAATATTTTGGGGGCTGAAATTCATTTATGGGGCCGAAATATTTTTCTGGGGCCAGAATAAAGTAACACTGTAACTTGCTGTGAGTTCATGGTTTTGTTCTTTGAGCAAAGTGACGTTCATGCACGGCTCATTTTGTGCACCTGCAAAAAAACATATACCTATGTCTTGAATTTGGAAAAAAAAAAAATTTATTTATCACTAAAGAAGGGTTCAGTGAATGCGCATATGAAACTGATGGGTTCGGTACCTCAAAAAAGGTTAAGAACCACTGATCTATATAGAAGTTGGAGTGAGTGTCCAGAACCAGAGCCAGACTAGAGGCTGAATGGACTAGAACAATACGGACGATTGTGCAGCCAATACTTTCACAAACAGCATAAACAGGATCCTGGTGGGTGGCGGCAGTCCCAGCTGATTGCATCTGTGAAGGAAAAATTTAGTAACAATGTTTAAATAAATTTGAATGTACACTTTATGATGTTTCTATTAAAGGTTTGCACTCAGTTGCAGCTCAACAGGACATATGCTCTTCTGACCCTCCTCAGATAAGTGAAGAACAGGGTGTTCAGCAGTTAGACATGTGAGACATGGCTAAGGTGATAAGCCTAGTTTGTAGAAGTTCAGTTACTAGTATCTGTTTAGCCATCAGCAGAGAGGCTTTTTGGAGAAACGCCTAAAGTTGAGCTGTGAATGTGTATGCAACCTTGCTCGACTGAAACTTACAGATAAGTAACGTATAGATTTTTACCTGACACTTGAGCCAGGGGGTGTGACTACGTAATGTGTGATGTATCCTATGTAGATGAGGGGACGTTCAGCCCCAAGTCAGAACTCATCCGATTCTCACTGAGTTGTGAGCTTTGTATGTTTTCTCCATTTGCAAATGTTAATTAAAGCTGTTTGTTCTCTTTTATAGCTGAAGTTTGGTCTCGAATTTTGTGCAACTTAACACATCATTCAGCCACCAGTTTGCCCAGTAATGAACTGCAGGGCAAACTGATCGCAGGTGTGAAGGAAGAGAGGCACAGATAAAAACAAATCAATCCAACACTAAAGAATAACCAGTACAAAGGAACCTAGTAAATGTAGAACAGCGAAGAATAACTAGAAACATTAAGAATTCAACTAGAGGAAGACAGGAACAAGACAGATCTAATCAAAATAAGAAACTAATAAAATAATAATGAAACCAGAATCAAATCAAACTACAAAACAACCTAATGAACCGGGATGCTGACAATAACCATTCACCAGAACAAAAATTATGTTTATATATAAATGTCTACAAAATCAAACACTTACTGCATCTAATCTTGGCCAACAACAAACAGTCAAATAAGCTGCCAAGTGGAAAGAAATACACAAATGAGGGGCGTGCTGCGGTGGCGTAGGGGACAGCGCGACCCACGTTTGGAGGCCTTGAGTCCTCAACGCGGCCGTTGCGGGTTCAATTCCCAGACCCGGTGACATTTGCCGCATGTCTTCCCCCCTTTCCTGTCAGCCTACTTTCATATAAGGGACACTAGAGCCACAAAAGACCAACTGGAGGGGAGAAACAAAATACACAAATGAAAGAAAATGCTGTGGTTCAACAGAACATTAACTTTACAAGATGTTAAGTGTCTTCCATTATGTTTTATAGATATTAAAACTGCAAAACTAAGAATTATTTAATATAAAAAGAAATCTTCCTTTTCAAATTGCTCCACATTCAAACCAAAATATGTCATAAAAAACTGCAAAAAGTAAAAGCTTGTGCTCACTTAGTAATGATCTGGACCTTCACTCATTTTCATTCCTTCCATCTGTCTCGGACATTTCCAATCAACTAATGATGGTTTTTCAATCAATCAATCTAATTTTATTTGTATAGCACATTTCAGCAGCAAGGCATTTCAAAGTGCTTTACATCATTACAAACACAGAAACACAATGCAACATAGAATCAATCATTAAGTCAAGTTACATCAATAAATTTGTAATTGATTACATTTCAAATACAATCCTAAACAGGTGGGTTTTTAGTTGAGATTTAAAAGAAGTCAGTGTTTCAGCTGTTTTACAGTTTTCTGGAAGTTTGTTCCAGATTTGTGGTGCATAGATGCTGAAAGCTGCTTCTCCTCGTTTGGTTCTGGTTCTGGGGATGCAGAGCAGAACCAGAACCTGAGAGGTCTGGAAGGTTGATACAACAACAGCAGATCTTTAATGTATTGTGGTGCTAAGCCGTTCAGTGATTTATAAACTAACAACAGGATTTTAAAGTCTATTCTTTGAGCTACAGGGAGCCAGTGGAGGGACTTTAAAACTGGTGTTATGTGCTCTATCTTCCTGGTTTTAGTCAGAACGCCAGCAGCAGCATTCTGGATCAGCTGCAGCTGTTTGATTGATTTATTGGACAGACCTGTGAAGACGCTGTTGCAATAATCAATACGACTGAAGATGAAGGCATGGATGAGTTTCTCTAGATCTGGCTGAGACATTAGTCCTTTAATCCTGGAAATGTTCTTCAGGTGATAGAAGGCCGACTTTGTAACTGTCTTTATGTGGCTCTGGAGGTTCAGGTCAGAGTCCATCACTACTCCCAGGTTTCTGGCCTGATTGCTGGTTTTCAGTTGTAATAACTGAAGCTGTGCATTGACTCTAGATCTATAACTCTAGATCTATAACTCTAGCTCTGTAGCTCTAGATCAGGGTCTCAAACTCCAGTCCTCGAGGGCAGCAGATCTACAGTTTTTAGATGTGCCACAGGTACAAAACACTGGAATGAAATGACTTAATGACCTCCTCCTTCTGTAGATCTGTTATCCAGAGCCTTAATGACCTAATTATTCTGTTCAGGTGGTGCAGCAGAGGCACATCTAAAAGTTACAGGACTGCGGCCCTTGAGGACTGGAGTTTGAGACCCCTGCTCTAGATCTATAACTCTAGATCTATATCTCTAGATCTATAGCTCTAGATCTATAACTCTAGATCTATAGCTCTAGATCTATAACTCTAGATCTATAACTCTAGATCTATAACTCTAGATCGTTCCTCTTTAGGTCCAAAAATAATAACTTCAGTTTTGTTTCTGTTCAACTGGAGAAAGTTTTGGCACATCCACACATTTATCTGTTCTAAGCTTCTGTTCAGTGATTGGATGGGGTCAAAGGTCACCTGGTGACATCATAATGTAGAGCTGTGTGTCGTCTGCATAGTTATGGTAGCTAATATTATTTCCTGTTATAACCTGAGCTAGTGGGAGCATATAAATATTGAATAAAAGGGTTCCTAGGATTGAACCTTGGGGTACCCCACATGTGACCTTTGACCTCTTTGATGAAAAGTTTCCAATTGAAACAAAGAAATCCCTGTTCGTTATGTAGGATTCAAACCAGTTAAGCACTGGACCGGAGAGTCCGACCCAACTCTCCAGTCGATTCAGTAATATGTCATGGTCAACACTGAGGTCCAACAGAACCAGAACTGTGGTTCTGCCACAGTCCGTATTTATATGGATGTCATTGAACACTTTGACTAGGCCAGTCTCTGTGCTGTGGTGAGACTGGAAACCAGACTGGAAGGAGTCAAAGCGGTTGGTTATCGTTAGGAAGCTAGTTAATTGTTTACACAGCTTTTTCAATAACTTTGCTGATGAATGGGAGGTCAGAGGTCAGAGGTCGGCCTGTAATTCTGCATTAGTGATTTGTCCAGATTGTTCTTTTTTATAAGTGGTTTGATTACTGCTGTTTTCAAAGCCTGGGGGAAAACGCCTGATGAGAGCGATGAGTTACTATCTGGATCAGATCAGCAGCAATAACAGGCAGGACTTTCTTAAAGAAATGTGAGGGTAAGACATCCAGACGATGGCGTAGGTCATGTTGTCACTGAGGAACCTTTCGCCTGGAGTAGATCCATGGTTCAGAGCTGGTATCAGTGAGGCTGAATGAAGCTCCTGGTTCCTGCTTCAGCAGAGCCACATGCAGCAGTTTTTAGCTTTTATGTTCCCACAACTGGAGCTGCAGTGTCAGTTTTGGTCCCCCAAACTTCCTCCAATCAGGTTCGTCAGAGCCGACCTTTCTTCAGTCCACTTCCTAACAGCAGAGAGATGTTCTGTTTCTGCCTGAAAGGTCCTGCTGACAGCCAGAAGTGCACCCTGAGTAGCAGTGGTCCAGTGGTGGGAGATCGGATCTACTTTTATCCTCCATGTTTGTTATGGGCTCAGCTGCTGTCCAGCCTCTGATGTTCGGGCTGCAGGATGTAAAGACCGACCAGAACAAACCAGGAGAACTCTCCGTTATTTAAAGGTTTTCTGTCTCAGACTCTGAGGGTCGTCTGTCCGGCAGGTTTTAGGCGTTTCTCTCCTGCCACCCCTAACCCTTAATGGATGGGCGATTAACAGGCGTCTGCAGCACTTTGTGGCTTCAGAGGAGATTCTGTAATAAATGAAATGTGTTGTGGACGAGCAGTGGGCCACATCTAGACAAAGCATGGATATACTGTATGTTTCTATCTTAGCATCTGATTTAAATATCACCAGCACTTCTTGACTGTTGTGGCCAGCAGGGGGCAGGCTTGAGTCAGTTCCCACATGTCAGAAAGCTAAACTTAGAACCAGGAGGAACCACTGAAACCACCAGAATAGCGCCCCCTGGTGTTATTTGCTGCTGATTCATCCTCCAACTGCAAAGACACCACAGAGTGATCTGTTTAAACACCGTGTCTCTAAACTGGACCACATCCCACACTCAGTGTCAAAAGTTGTTTGTGTCCAAGATGTTTTAAATCTTTGAAAACAAAATTGTTCTGTGTTTTCTTGCAGAGACAGCTGCTGCATGTGGCTCTGCTGAAGCAGGAACCAGGAGCTTCATTCAGCCTCACTGATACCAGCTCTGAACCATGCATCTACTCTGCAGGCGAAGGGTTCCTCAGTGACAACATGACCTACGCCATCGCCGTATCGTTCACATCTACACACCCAGGCTTGTATGAACAGTGGTTGGTGCTAGATTTTGGAATGAGACCAGTCCTCTTGAAGAAACTGAAGGTGAGAGTTGGCCAGCAGTCAGTGGATGACACTAAGGAACAAGTCTTCAATCATGGCGTCATTCTACAAAGTGCAGAGCGCTGGAATCGAGGGAACAGGGTTATAATACCCTGTTCATACAGAACAGAAAAACAGGAAGAGTTGATGAAGGAGTACAAGCCTCCACAGCTAAGCCTTCTCTGTAAGCCCTCTTGTTACAGCCAAGCAGCACTGACAGCTGAAAACTACAAGACAAAGATGCATGAGTTCCTGTACAATGAGGAGAGAGCTGAGGACCAAGTGGTTTCAAGGTAAAGTCTACGTTTAACAGGTTTCTTTAACATGTCTCAAAATGGTTTCTGCTTTTTAAAAAGCGTTTCGTGTCATTTTCTTTAGACTAAATGTTTGTGGACAAATTCCAACAATGACTATGTTGAACGATCCAAAGTTCGGGATGGAGTTTGCTCGTCAGGGAGAACTTTTCTGTTCTGTTTCCATCCCTTATAAGCTGACCATGGACAGTCCTGAAGGTCTGGTACTGAAACGAAACGTCCAGTCAGCCCTGATAGCTCCTGTAGACTCTCTCCATCCAAAGTCCAAGGTCTATGAAGCCAAGGTTCTGAACCTCAGAACCAATGAGAACCAGATACACCTACAGCTGTCTAAACAGTGCTGCTCTGATCTTTCTCTCAAAGACAAGCAATCTTATCAAATGGAGGTCCAGTTTCAGTTGGATCGCCTCAGCTTATGTACCATGCACAAAGCTGTAGACCTGCTTCCTGATACCACCAGAGTCCTGCCAGACCTCAAGAATTGTGGAGTTCCTGTCGGTGATGTCACCTACGAGAACCTGAACTCCAAACAGCAGTCTGCACTTGGCTTCATTACGGGGAACCATGATGGAGAAAAGTTGACTGCACCTCTGCTCATTTATGGACCTTTTGGAACCGGGAAGACCTTCACCATTGCTACAGCAGCCATCGAACTTTGCAGGCATCCGCAGAACAAAATCCTGATTTGCACCCATACCAACAGGTAACTTGTTTGGTTCAGAAATATTGATTGGTTTGATAAGATGACCAGCAGTAGATGGTCATCTTAAGGTTGGCCAGCATCCAGTCAGCAAATTATAAGCAATGAAGAAAGTAGAGCTCAGTCATTTCAGTTCTGTGTGCTTTTATGTTTGGGCTTAGCATTAATACTGGATTAGTACTAATATGCAGATTAACCCTCGAATTTTTATGAATTTTTTCTGTAAAAAAGTTGGAAAATTCATTGCAGGCGCTGTTGAGTTCAGGTGATTCAGTCACAGGAGGGTTTGTGATTCTGTCAACTGTTGCAAAGAAAGCTCCAGCATTGTTTATGATTTCCAGGAAGAACGTTTCCCTAAAATGTTTAGTGTGGAGTGATTTCTTCGCCGTGCGTCTCTGTAGATTTCGTAGTGTCCAGTTGTCAACCTGGAGACAAGTTTTATGCCATTTACATGATGTTATTGTGTATCTAGTCTACTTACTGAAGTGAGTGCAGGAACTGGTTTGTGGAAAATAATTTTCCCTTTGGGACTAGAAAGTCTGAAGTCTATGTTCAGCCCTCAGCAAAGGTTTCTTTCACTTCTTTCTCCAGAGATTTCTTCCTACCAGACACAATCTTTACTTTAATGGAAGCCATGGAATCAGTGATGTCTAAAATTTTAGAGTAGAAATGATCTATCAACATGTCTACAGGGTGGAAGTGAGGGGGAAGAATAGATTTGGTTAAAAAGTTCTGCTTGTTGTCTGTAAAAGATTGTTTTGTAATAATATCTGTTTGACTAAGTGAACAACTTAAATACAAAATGATTTGAGATTCATACATTTATTTGGCAGGGACATTGCACATGAATAAATACATCTGTTGTCCCTGGACGTATCAAAAATGTTGCTAAATTGGATCAAACTTTAAACTTCAGAGTCAACGCATCGTTTTGTCTGTAAGAAGCAAAACATAGAACAAGGGCCTGTTTTTTTTTTTTTACCAGGCTACAGTTTGGTATAAAATTAGGGTGAGAGCTTGTTTATGGCTTTAACCTCGATTCCCAAATGTTGAAAAGATATCATTCAAAGCCTACTGGAGTTTTAACTTGTCCGTTTTGTACCTTTCAGTTCTGCAGACCTGTATGTCAGAGAACACTTTCATCCTGCCATCAGTAAAACTAACAAACTGAGGCCAATTCGAATAAAAGCCAACAGTGGAAAGGCTCTGTTTGCCACGGATGAGATCACCTTAAAATACTGTTTTCTCTCTAAAGATAGAAAGTCTTTTCTGACCCCAACCAAAGCTGTTCTGGAAGACCACAATGTAGTTGTGACAACAACAACAATGGCAGGACTGTTTCATGACCTGAAGCTTGTAGACGGACTCTTCACCCACATACTGATCGATGAAGCCTCCCAGATGCTGGAATGCGAAGCCTTGTCGGCCCTGAGTCTCGCTGGGCCAAACACCAGAGTTATTCTCGCTGGAGATCACATGCAGATGGGACCACAGCTCTTCTCTGTGGATGACCACCGTCGTTCAGACTGCACGCTCCTCACTCGTTTGTTCCACTACTATCAAGGACAAAAATGTGACGCCGCCCAGAGCAGCAGGATCATCTTTAGTCAGAACTACCGTTCAACCAAGGAGATTGTAGAGTTTGTCTCCGCTCATTTTTATGTTGGAAAGAGTGACGTGATTGAAGCCTCAGGAGACGTTCCAGCTCCTCCAAATGATCACGCTCTCCGGTTCCACCATGTTCGGGGAGAATGTGTCCTGGATATTGTGACTATGTCTTGGTATAACAAGCAAGAATCTTTTAAAGTCACTGAGGTTGTGGAAGACATTGTGAAGAACTGGCCAACAAACTGGGGGCCCAAGGACCTAAAATCCATTTGCGTTCTGTCAGAAGGCTCTCAGGTAAAATTGTTCAAAGTAATCTTAATAAATAAGTTTTTGTTGTATAAAATTATACTTTGACATTTTGAAGTTTTATCTCTGAAATGTTGATTTGTTAAAGTTCTTGTTACTCCTGCTGTTGCTTCATTATCAAACCTAATGAATGCAAACAGAGAATGGAAATACGTGACTGCCATATAAACTTTGTAGCTATTGATGGTGTTTAATAATTTCAATAGTCATTTCTCAACAGGTTCAACAAATTCGATCCATCCTTTTAAGAAAAGGCTTTTCTGAAGTAAACGTTGAAACTCTCGCAAACGTCCAAGGTAACTTTCATCTAGTTTAATCCTCAATCCTGAAGGATTTCCTGCATGATGTCAAAGATCAAGAATTGTCTGATTTTCCTTATGTTAGTTTGACCTAATTAATAATTTTTTAACAGGCAAACAGTTCAGAGCAGTCATCCTGACAGCTGTACAAACCCGTGACAGCCTTAAAGAGTCCAACCCGTCTGGTCTGCCTCTTTTCAATGATGCTCGTGTTTTAAACACTGCGATGACCAGAGCTCAGTCTCAGGTGACAGTAGTTGGAGATGCTGCAGCTCTCTGCTGCTTTGGGAAATGCTCCAGGTTCTGGCAAAGTTTCATCATCCACTGCCTCAGCAACAACAGTGTAGAGCCAAAGCATTATACCAAAGGGTTTTTTGAACAAGATGTAGGAGAAACAGTCAAGTTTCAGAAGTTGGAAATTATAGATGAGAAAACCATGTCTGACTCAATTCTGCAAGAGCTACGAGATGAATATGAACAGATGAAAACTGAATATAGTTCAGATGAAGAGAGTTTGGAGTCTGAAGACGTTACCCACCAGAAGTTTGGAAAGTCTTTCAAAGTTTCTAGTGAACTGATGGAGTTACGTGAAAAACAACCAGAGTTATTGAAGAAAGGAAAGTTTGTGAAGGAGTCTTACAACAGAGGACATGTTGTAACATTTCATAAACCCACCTGGCACATACATGTTCAAGGGAGATCCAACATGGGAAGGGCTTTCACTGGGGATGAAGTGGTCGTACAAACAGCCAGGGGAGGACAACCAGCTAGAGTTCTTGGTATTGTCAAGGAAAATGAATCTGCCCGTGAATTTGTATGCTTCCTTGAGGAAGAAGATCACTCCAAGAGACCTGCAGCTACCAATAATAAGTTTGTAAAAAGGATTATGATACCCGTCAATAAAAATGCACCTAAAACAACCATTCTGCTCCTGGAAAAAAGACGAAACTTTCTACCAGTATGGGAGGAAATCAGTGGATACTGGACAATCATAAGATCTCACCATGTCAGTGAGGTCAGGGACAAGGTGTTTGTAGTGCAGGTGATTGGGTGGAAAGAACATTGTCTTTACCCTTTGGGAAGAGTCACAGATGTTCTCCCAAACAGTGGGCCTCTTAATGACAGACTTTGGTTGCTGAAACAAGAATTTGAGGTCAAAGACACTAGTTTGGATACATATGAAGGTCTTCCAAATAAAGACGAAGACAGTGAAAAGAGGCAGGATGAAACTGAAACAATCACATTTACAGTTGATCCAGAAGGAGCAAAAGATCTGGATGATGCCATCAGCATTAGAGATACTGGAGACCATTATGAGCTGGGAATCCACATTGCAGATGTGGCAAGTTATGTGAGTCCAGGTGATGAACTAGATAAGCATGCAGAAGAACGAGGTTCTACACATTACCCCGGAGAAGAACCTATTCATATGTTCCCTGGAAACCTGAGCACTGGCCAATTCAGTCTTCTGCCACATCAGGATCGCAGGGTCGTCTCCTTGATGCTCAAAGTGGAAAAAGAAACACACAAGATTTCTGAAGATCCAAAATTTCAGCTGTCCATGATCAGGTCAAAAAGGCAGTTTACTTATGAAGAGGCAGAGGAGATCATCACCCAAAGATACAGAGACCCTCCCACATTCAGCACAGAGGAGGACGGTGTCACTGTGGCCTATCACTTTGCTAAAGTTCAAAGGAAGTTAAGACTGGGGAGAGAGTGGGCTTATTACCAGTGTGATGATGACAAGTCGCCTGGGAAGCGGAAAGCCCACCAGATGATTGAAGAAATCAGTCTGTTCTTTAACAACTATACAGCAAAATACTTATGTAAGTCCAAAGCCAGATATCACACACCACTCCGCTGTCAGAGCAGCCCAGACCCTGAGAAGCTAGAAACATTCAAAGAGAAATGTGGAGCATTAATAGAACTGTCCTTTAGTGTCAACCATGATGAAATAACTGTGCCTAACCCTAAACCAAGCACTGAGCGTTTCCCCATTTTGGAGACTGTGTGGAACGACATCCAGTCAGCTCTGAGAGAAAACGATACAGACAAACTGGTGGACCTTGTGGCTGCGGATGACATCTACCCTCTGCTCCAACCAGTTATTTACGAGTTGCAATGCTGCAGAAGCAAAGCATATTTAATCCGTTCAAAATCCTCTGAAGAAGCAGAAGTTGGACATCATTCTCTCAAGCTGAACCCTTACACACAAGCCTCCTCACCAATAAGACGTTACATGGACCTGATCTTACAGAGGCTCCTGCACTCTTTCATATGTAACAATGCTCTCCAGTATACTCGTACTGACATTACTGATCTGTGTCATCAGTTTGACCCCAACTCAAAGAAAGTTAAGCAGTTTGAGCAAAAGGCTCAACAGATCTTTTATGCAGTGAGCACAAAGCAGCAGAGTGCACCAAAGCTAGCCTTTGTTATTTCTGCAGATCCAGACGAAGAGAGCTTCAAGGTGTCATTTCCATTCAACAGGAACATATTTCATCTGCCTTTGTCCATTATGTTCAGTGAATTACAGTTAGAGGACCAACCAGTTTATGACTCTGAAAAAAAATACATCATGCTCAAATGGAAAAGGCGGATATATGCAGCCGACGAGAGGCTGATCCACCAAGAGTTGATCAAGATGTCAGGTCGTGGTCCATGCATTGAGGTTCCTCTGACAGTTTGGACGGCTGTGATTGAAGCAGTTCAAACAGAAAATCTGGATCAGGCCAAGTCCCTCCTGATGGACACCATTCCACTTCAAACAGAAAACCTGGACCAGTCCAAGTCCCTAGATTCACCATCTACTTTCCAGCACTATGCTGACATTGATCTTCACCTGCAGCCAGGTGGCACCATGCAGGTGCAAATGACATCAGAAGCGAGTAGAGGTCGTCACATGCCTGTTATTCAGCTGGTGCACATTAAACCGATGTTTGAGATTTGTGTCCAACATGTCCACAACCCCATCTTATGTTACACCCAGTCAGCACAAGAGCCAGCAAAGACTTTCTATAGAAACACAAAACAATACATGGAGATCTGGAAACCCATCTGTGAGATGGAATCTGCAGCGAATGCAGTGGAGGAAAGTAATGGCATCATCATTGAGAATCTGGAGGTAAAGTTCACTCAGCGGCTGGAAGGCACCATGACTGGAACATTTTTCTTACATCAGAAATGGATCACAGATTGGGTCATTGAATGCAACCTTGCTAAATGCTTGCTTTGCTTTCGGAAAAGAGGTCTGAAATTGCTTTTACCTATAGAGCATTCTGCACCGGTCGACCCAAAAGAGTTTACTTGGGTGGCTCATGGTTTCACAACCAAAGTAGATTCTAGAGAAACTGGAAGTGAAGTGGATTTCCATGTCAGTCACCTGCCAATGGAATATGTTCCTGAATGTGTTTTTAAGAGAAAAACTCTTTTCACTGCCGAGATCATCCCAAAGCTCCTGCCTGACATGTGAGTTTACGTTTCCTTCAGTTCCTCTTTTAAAGCTCTTCACCTCTGGTTGGTGATGAAATTCATTCATTTTCTCTAAAATGAATGTCTGTCTTTGTTTTCCTACAGCCGGAAAGAAGCTGCTGTTCTCAACCTGGAGGCAGCATGTGACCTAGTCAAGAGGATTGCACTAGGCCAGAAGATTCCCAAAAAAAGTAAGAAAAGTACTGAACATCCATCCATCCATTAACTAAACTAAAAGTACTATTAAAAAAATCATTGCAGAGAGGATTTTATTGCCTGGGTAATTATTGGAGAGTAGAGTAGACTCTGGTCAGATCTCCAATCTGTGGCCGGGCAGATGGACAGAACAGTCCATTTAAAGTAGTTTGGTGAGCTGGTAGTCACCAAATTAACTATGGTGACTACTAGACCAGTGTATAGCCGGACATCACAAAACTGTTCTGGTCTTTACCAGCAGTAGGAACGTTCTAAATCTAACCTCAGATTCAACGCTGATGTTATTTGTATTGTCCACCAGACCTTAACTCTCAATTTGTGAGTCAGATCTCATTTGTTTTATCTGGTTTAGTGTTAAATACTAATAATGTCAATGCTATCTGAGAGTCAATTGGCTTTACTCAGACAATTCACAGTCCTACCCATGTTTAACGTCGTACTTTAGACCTTAGACTTTAGAAGAAATAACAGCCCTGACACACAAGAGTGATTGCCAGTGCTAAGACCTTCATCATGGCTCTAATTCATCCCATATAACCCAAAGATTTTACCAACTGGAACCACGAATACAGTGAACCCTCGTTTATCGCGGGGGTTGTGTTCCGAAGAGAACCAGTGATCCGTGAAGTAGTTACCTTTATTTTTCACAATTATTATACAGCATAATTAAATACTCTACATTGAACCAAAGAACAAAACCTGTTTTCAGGCCTAAATTATTTTTTTTAACAAATAGAACGCTTTCTTACAAATAACTACAGTAAAATAATGATTTTAATCATCAATACAAAGTACAGTAGGACAAATTGAGACGTATTTCTCTGTTCCTCTGACTGTGACGCTGCAGCCTGACTTCTCTCTCTACTGGCTTTTTCTCCTGAAGCCTGTGGTGCAGGTGTGTTTTTTCGAGAGGAGAACAAAGTTATTATCGGTAGTTGTTGTCGCTATTTTTCTTCTGGGAAAAGATATTTTCCAAAATTTGCCAAGCTGTATTACGTATATTTAAATAACGTAACGTTATTGGCACACAGGTGGAGAAAAAGCGCAGAGACTGTTTAGCCAATCAGGACGCAGAACACAATGCACTGTGAAAAAAGAACTGCGCAAAAAAATCCGCGATACATCGAGGCCGTGAAGGTGAACCGCGTTATAGCGAGGGGTCACTGTATTTCTAAGAGGATCAGGCCAAGCCAGAGTCCTGTAAGACTCTATTAATAACCCTGCAGTGTGAAGATTTATTGTTCACAAGAACACGCAGCAATCAAGACAGCAGAGTGCGGCCCCATGACAAAGTCATGTTGTGTTGCTTAATCTTCCAGTTACGCCAAGCAGTGTGCTGAAACACCAGATCGCCAGGACAAAGTTGCCAGCAAAACTGCCAGAGCTTAATGACAGTCAACTTCAAGCAGTTGCAGCTGCTCTAAATAGCAACTTTACCCTGATACAAGGACCACCAGGTAAGAGCAGAATGTGATTAATCCTGTTTCCACATGCAGCGTTAAAGATCTCTTTTTTGTTTATTTGACAGGAACTGGGAAGACGGTGGTGGGCGTGAATATTGTGTACTGGTTTTTGGAGATAAACTCTGATAACCCCAGGATATCTGAAGACCCAAGAGACAAAGACAAAAAGGAAGTCATTCTCTACTGCGGTCCATCCAACAAGTCAGTGGACGTTGTTGCAGGTAAATGTACTTTTTGAGACAATGTTTAAATTATTTCTGGTTGAACATTTGGATCTTGATTGGGAACCATGTGTGTCTGATTGATCCACAGAGTATCTGATGAGGTTTAAGGAGAGACTTCAGATCCTCAGAGTCTATGGCCAGCAAGTAGAGAACATTGAATATCCTTTTCCAAACAGTGACCTGCAGTTTTCTCACAGGTCACTTCGCCAGGACAAGTCCAACCCAGAGCTCAGGTACTGCACTTTCAGTTAAGACTCTCCACAGGCAGCATGTGGAGAGGCAGCATTCATCTTTTCATGTAGCATGGAAAGACGAATGCTGCTAATGACTCCTGAGATGTTTCCTTATTCCTCTATAAGGAAACATCTCAGGAGTCATGGTAAGGGGGGGATAGGGTTAGGGTTAACTAACCCTAACCCTTATCCTACCCTAAGCATATATGCTTACATGTGTTGCATTGATTTTAGGAGCATCACTCTGCACCATCGCATCCGTGAGCCAGAAAACCCCTTTTCAACAAAAATAAAAATATTTGATCAACGGATTAGCGAATGGCTCAAGAACGTCTCGACTACTGAGGAAGTCTTGACTCCTGAGGAAGTGAAAGAGTAAGCATAGTGGTTTCATTATATCCCTGAATAAAATGAAATAGATATGAAAACATGACATCTTTGTTTTTCCATGCAGATACAGGAACCTTCTCAGAGATGCTCGGATACATGAGCTGAAAAGACATGACATCATCCTGTGCACGTGCACACAGTCATCCACCCCCATCCTCTCCTCCACCGTCAGTGCACGTCAGATCCTGATCGATGAAAGCGCGATGGCCACCGAACCCCAGACTCTGATCCCGTTAGTCTGCAACAACCCAGAACAGGTTCTGTCTCCTTAAAATGTCCCATTCTGTGTTTGCTCATGTTGACCAAACTAATCCTAAAGGTTTTTCCACCAAATGTTTCTCAGACTTCACTGTACCATGACATGATTTCCAGATTCATAGATCCTCAATGATTCTTAGCAGTCATGTTTTAGTTCATTTTAATAATATCCCAAAAAGAATTTGATTCTTTTTTGTTTTAAATATTAAAACAAAGAACACATCCAGTCCCTTGATAAAATAAAACAAGTTTCAGGAGGAATAATTGATCATGAATGTGTCCTACTACTCTAGTGTTTAATGTTTTAGTGCTAGCCAAGGTTTGGCTAGTGTCTAGGTCAGGGGTCACCAACGTGGGGCCCGCGGCCCCCGGTCGCCCGAGGGGACCTTGTCAGTCTGCGGAGCAAGTTCTGAAAATAGCCATTGTCATTAGGGAGCACTGCCAAAAAAATATTTAATGTTTTTACATTAAATTAATAACATTTGTTTATATTTAGAATTTTTTTTTAAAGTAAATTATAAAATTTTTAAAAATAAATTGCTTTGTGCATAAAACTCTTTTCTGTGGTTAAAGTTCAGAACCCTGCAGGATTTTATCGGAGGGCAGCAGCGCCGGCAGCTGGACCCGCTCTGGTACCTTAAGGTTTTCCTTGAAGTAAAAAAAGAAAAGAATCATTTCTGAAATGTTTATTATTTAACCCTCTTTACTATTAACAAAATTGTGGAGAAAAAAAAAGATCTTATGTGTCAAACATCTTGTACGTAGCGCACGTCTGAGTCTGTGGGGGTCAAAGGGCACGCCAAAGCTTAAATCTGATTGGTCAGTTTGCTTTTGTTTATTTGGCGGCTTGGTGCTTTTTCTGTAAGATAAAAATGAATGACAGGAGTTTGAACCTCCCGTAGTTCTAAGAGCGGTTTGGATCCCGGCTGAGCTTTTTACAGTGTTGGTTCTGACGGGTCGTCGGTTTCTGTTTCCTGAACTGGAGAGCTGATGGGTCACCTGTTAACTGACATCTGCTGCTCTTCCTGAGCGTCGCGCTAAGACTGAGGGTTAAACAATTTAATCTAGTGGAAACGTTCCCCAAAAGAGTAAAAATTGTTGCTTCACCTTCTCCTCCTTTGGACGTCTGACTCCACCTGAACCTGGGAACCAACATCCTCCTCTTTCCGTGGATCAACCGGGTATATAGACTTCGCTCCATGTCTTTATTATTTAGCATCGTTTGTGTGAAAAAAAAGGCTTTAGTGGTTTAGGTTTGTGTGGCTTTTGTGCGACGCCACATGATGCGTTGGAGAGGTGGTTGTGCTCCTGCAGATCAGGTGCAGTGATAGTTTTGTACCTTCTGATCTGTTGGACAGTTTTTTTTCTACATCTGCTGGGGTCAGCCAGCTGGTGACCCGTCAGCTGTTCAGTTCGTGAAACCACAAAAAAAGCTAATAAACCGGCGACCCGCCAGAACCGCACACTGTAAAAAGTTCAGGCGGGATCTTAGAAATATGGGAGATTCAAACTCCACTCATCATTTTTAGCTCACAGAAAAAGCAAACTGACCAATCAGATTTAGGCTTTGGCTGCCCTTTGACCCCCACAGACTCACACTGATGTTTGCTACATACAAGATGTTTTGGCACAAACTAACTTTTTCTTCTCTCCACAATTTTGTTAATAGTAAAGAGGGTTGGATAATAAAAAAATACAATAACGTTTCTTTTTTTTATTTAAAGTTAAATCTGTTCAGCTGCACCAATCCAGACTCTCAGTCACTTGTGGGTAATTTAGAATCACACAGAAAATCTCCAAAAGGGAATCAAACTGAAAACTCTGAACTAAGAATTTCTGATCACATAATAGCAATTAACCATAGCTGCATGGTAATTATTACTGATAACTATTGTCAGTAGTCCCTAACATTAATATGATCAGGCAGCATGTAATCATATATATACTATTGTTATAAAGGCTGAGCCAAGAACATTGATGTCTGTTTCAAACAAGTAGCCCTTCGGGGCGTGCCGTGGTGGCGTAGCGGTTAGCGCGACCCGTATTTGGAGGCCTTGAGTCCTCGACGTGGCCGTCGCGGGTTCGACTCCCGGACCCGACGATATTTGCCGCATGTCTTCCCCCCTCTCCTTCCCCGTTTCCTGTCAGCCCACTGTCATATAAGGGACACTAGAGCCACAAAAGACCCCCTGGAGGGGTAAAAAAAACACAAAAAAAACAAGTAGCCCTTCGTGTTGCTCTGGACCCGTGAAGCAGCTCCCAGTCTCACAAAGGTTGGTGACCCCTATATGTGTCGATGCAAGTGCAAGTGTTACATTCTAGGATTAGTAGAATTTGAAATAATCCAAATTAAAATCAATCCAAGTGATCCCTTAAAAACTAGATTCGTCTGCTGGAGGAGGTGGCAATTTGTAAAAACACAGAGACAGCTAGGTGGTGCAAAAATTGGTGAGTTATATTAATATTTACAATATATACAAGTTAGTCCACAGTTTAGAGTCCAAAAGAGTTCCTTATACCAAGGCAGTCAACCAGTCTTTGTTGATGATGAAAAGGGAAAAAACAAAATAATAATAATAATCCAGTTCCTTCAGTGAAGACTTGTTGGGCTGAATCTCCAACCAGTTCGGAAGAGTTTCCTCAGATAATAGGTGTTGTATTTCCGGTTAGCTCGCCAGTCTGGTCAGCATGAAGCCAGACAATCCTTGCTGTATTCCAGACCCTTCAGCCACTCCTTGAGTGGGGGATCTGAAATACACCTGGCCTGTGTAAACAGGCCTAAATAATCAATTTACATGTACATGTGTTTCTTATAATTGCAGGAGTTTACATAATAATTAAATGCAACTTATGCAAAACAGTATTTTTACACAACAATAATTTCAGTAAGCATTTCAATTTGAATGTGCTTTAGATCGGTGTATAATTACAACAGGCTGGGGAGACTAGTGCTAGCATGCTAGCTCCCGAGCAAACACTCACCAGTTCCCTCTTGACCAACCGTGATCTTTACAACGTTCGGTTGATTAATCGCCCGTCTGCAAGTTAACAGAGGTACACGATTGAAGGATATACAATAGATATCTGAAAACCGCTTTGGGAACAGAGCAGAAGCCTACCTGTACGTCAGGGTCCGACAGCGTTTCCTACCTAAGGTGCGATTAGCAGCCATATAAGCCGTAGCTGTCAATTTAGGACGCTGACGTGCAGCTGTCACATGACGTCAAACCCGCGCGAGAACAATGTTGTTCTCGCCTGGTTGGTGTTAAATAGATTAAAGAAAGGGGGATTTTAATTAAACTTTTAAATAAAAATAAATTAAATCTAACAAAATAAAAAATAAAATAACTAAATCTAGTATAGAAAAATTATCCTGGTTACACAAGCCAAGGATTGGTCAGCATCTCCCTCATCAAACACCTGGACACACGTTGTTCTCTTGAGGCCTGGAGTTGAGGATCCCTAGTTTATAGGATGGTCTAAAGACGTTTGTCTCTTGCCATCTCAAACTGCGCAGAGTATCAACAATATCTCATCATTGAGAGCCTGCTGACCAGCAGTATCTCCATCTGATCTGGGAGCTGCAAGGCCTCAGACTGTAAGTCTCTGCAAAAAGTGGTGAAGACAGAGGAGAGGATCATTGGGACTTCACTCCCCCATCCAGAACATTACACAGACGCTGCTTAGCCAAAGCAAACCGGATCCTCTCCAAGGTCTGTTCATCTGGTTGGCGTTTAGCATCTGCATCTGTTCTGATGCTAATGGTTTAGCATTAGCACAGCCAGACTCAGAAATAGTTGTCTCCCACTGGCCACCAGATTGCTCAACAATCCCATCCATAAGACTGAGTGCTCGAAAATGCTAAGTTATAAATATTTAGCATATTTGTATATTATGTAATTATAGGCACACTTGTGTTTTTGTGTGTGCTCCAGTGATGACATTTCATTGCCAATTTCCCTTACATGTCTTTTGTAATGACAATAAAATAAGTCTAAGTGTATTTTAAAAATGAAACGTTGAATTTCTCAGAAAAAAATGTTTGAATCTTCAAACAGAAAATTTTCTCCAACAGTCTGGTGTCCACTGACTTCGGTCTGATCTCTGAACTTTGTGGCGGTCTGCCAGGTGGTGCTGATTGGGGACCACAAACAGCTTCAGCCAATCGTGAAGAACCAGAGCGTGAAGAAGCTGGGGATGTCCAGGTCTCTTTTTGAGCGCTACTACACCAGGCTCCATAAAAACACGGCTGTGATGCTGGACACCCAGTACAGAATGGTGAACATCAAATATGTCCTCAATGAGTAACAGCAGCAGTGCATCATAACCCATCATGCTGTGTTATTTTTAACAGCACCAGGGCATCTGTGAGTTTCCCTCAAAGCAATTTTATGAGAGCAAGCTGAAGACGGGTGTGGAGCAGCCGAGCAGCCTCCTGCGCGTTAACGGCAAGACTATGCCAATCGTGTTTGGACATGTTGAAGGAGAAACTGTTCGTTTGGTGGTGAAGACGGCAAAGGGCAACAACAAATCTAAAGTCAACCACAATGAGAAAGAGAATGTGGTACGTAACATTTTCTGTTCAGCTACCAGAACCAAAACGTGCCTGAATGTTAGAAGACAGTAACTTTTCCAAGAGCATCTCAATTTCATGTCATTGATCCATCGAGGGACTCAGGGAAAGGATTGTATTGATTCCAAGCAGGAGTTGCTTTATACATGATTAAGCCTGCAAGTAGATGAACAGGAGGTCTAAAAGTGATGATGATGCAAAACTAAAAATAATTAAGGTATTCTCTTCACCACTTGCTATCCATCATATTCAATTCAGTTCCGTTTATTTCTACAGTGCCACTTTGCAAGTGTCATCTCACTTTACAAAAAAATATTTAAATTCAATCACACACATTCTAACTGATCCTCGTTCTCAAACTGTACAGTATGCTCTAATTGTTCAGAAGTTTTTATCTAAGGAAACCCAGCATTCCCTCCTCCTGGGCAGCAGGGGGCGACAATCCCTTTCATGGAATCATTAACTTTACAGCAATTCCTCATACAGAGCATGCATGTAGCGACAGTGGAGAGGAAAAAAATCCCCTTTAACAGGAAGAAACCTCCAGCAGAACCAGAACCGGGCTCAGTACCATGGGAACCGACCGACTGGAGGTTAGCGAAGACACAGCCGAAGAAGAAACAGATGAACTGATGTTGGATTATTTCTGATGTTCATGAAAGTAGAAACAGCAGGAGAGGGAGAGCGATTAGGTGATGGCAGCATCATGTCAGCCGCCTCCAGGAAGGAACCAGCCAATCAGAACACAGAGCAGGTGGAGCTGCCATGGAGAGAAAAGAACAGGAAACCAAAAGTTAAAATGACGGCAAACGGTGCAAACTGGAGAGTAGTAGAAGAAGAAAGGGAGGAGGAGTGGCCAGTTTGTCCTGCAGCATCTGAAGCTATTTTCCTGATATTTCAAATTCAAAAATACTTTATTGATCCCAAAGGGAAATTAAATGTTATAACGATTAGTGATGGCTGTTGGCAGGAAAGATTTCCTGTAACGGAATCCTGATATTAAATGAAGGATTTTAATTGCTGCCAATTGTTTTTCAGACAAAGATTGTTGAAATGCTCGTAAAAGCAGGAGTGGATGAGAAGAGCATTGTGGTTCTGTCTCCTTATAACGCCCAAGTAGCAGAGATCCGAGAGGAGCTGACCAAGATGGAACTGGGAGGAATTACAGTGACCACCATCACAAAAAGTCAAGGTAAAAGTCTCTCTGGGACCAGATCTGGGGTCTCGTTTATGAAACACTGCGTAGCATCTATGCTAAAAGTCTACGTGGCTTGGTTGGTAGACCACACCTGGTCCACCAGGTGCAGAGACTTCAGTCTTCCAATCGGTTAGGGTTAAAACATCATTTCATGAGCCAAAAATCAATGTGAATGAAGTGAAGAGTTGAAAGAATCTCCTTTCTAGAAGCCGTTGTAGCAGCGTGATTAAAGGTTTTCACGCCGCCATCATGATTCTGATGGGAGGTTCACAGTTCATGTACTGTTATCACTACATGTTGGATACTCTGTGTATGTTAACGCAGATTAACAGCAAACCAAACTCAATTTTCATGAGCCAGGAAGCCCTTTATTACGGTCTTCTTACAATTTTGTACAGTTGTGTGGGAACCTCAATAAAAGCGTTGAGTGAAACTATAAACAGAAAATAAAATATTCATCAGCTCTAAATGCACAGAATAAACTTCTAATATCAGAAAACATAAATTAGAATTAACCTTAACTGTTGTTAAAAACAGTCATGTTAGCTATGATCATTACTATACAAAAAAAACTAGTGGGACATGGCTAATTACTGGAATAAACACATTTTAAAACGACCTCTAAATAAATCCTAATAAAACTCCAAACAGAACACAGATTGAACTTACAGCCACTCCTTTCAGAGGAGTTAGAAAAGATTGACGACACAGGAGGTGAAGTTTGTACATTAATAGACAAGTTTTCTCTCCACCATCACCTGTTCCTCACTGCCTCTGCTACCCACAATGCACTGCTACCTCAAAATTCGCCTTCAAAATAAAATACAGATGAACCAATACTGTAGAAGTTTCTAAATTAAATGAAGACATATTTCTAACTTCTAGCCTTGGGCAGAACAGTTCAGGGTGAATATTATGAAAACATATGTCTGCTTTGCTCTGGGAGTTTGGAAGCCCAGCCACTGCCCCCTGCAGGTTATAGTGGAATAGTGCATCAGAACATCTGGCCCTAATGGCTAGAAAACATTTTAGTTTTTAATGGACTCACCAAGAAGCCAGCCATCATCTATAGCGCCACCTGCAGGCTCTTCCCTGCTTTGCTCCAGGATGAAGGAGTCATGAGCCAGAAATTTGGTCCAGTCACTAGGAGATCTTGGCTGTCGATGAAAACGTGTTTCTTCCTGATCGCCCCTTTGCAAGGTCTCCTGGCAGCGCCAACCCATCCGATATATTGATGGACAACGTTGGCATCCATCAGTCTGATTCCGACACCGGCTCACATCTGATGTGTTGATCTCTGGTCCACATCATGCTGAGAGAGGAAGGCAATATATAGAAAGCCTAAAAATGTTGGCAGACTAAGATTTAAGTTGGCTTATTGGGATTTTTTGAAATATCCTCAAGCATAAATAAAACTGCTGACTGCTTATAATAAAGTCTATCTCTGATTAAAGGTTAGATAATCAGAAGTAGTGGCTTCAGTTCTGCATTGCCAGTTTCCCGCGGCTCCAAAGCGAAGGTAAATCTGGGTCAGAGGTCATGTGAGAGACCGCATGTTTTCCTGCTAAGTTTATTTTCAGAGATCGCAACCTTTGGTGGGAAGTGAAGTTCAGTTCCCACTTTGTTTGGACGCCCCCTTTATAAACGACATCCCAGACTCATGGTCAGAGGTCCGGCTGTGCCTCAACCCGGCATCAGAACCAAACCAAACCCAAATTCTGTTTTCTCCCAGGGAGCGAGTGGCGCTACGTGATTCTCTCCACAGTCTGCTCCGTGCCCAGCGACGAGATTGAGAAGGAACCGGACCGCGCCTGGATGTCTGAACATGTTGGCTTTGTAGGAGACCCCCACCAGATCAACGTGGCCATCACCAGAGCCAAGGAAGGACTGTGCATCATCGGTAAGGACGGGACTGTGGACTAGAGCAGAGATTCTGTACCTTTTTTACCTTGGGGTCCAATTTTTCCAGTCCAAAGTGACCCAGGGCCCATTTACATACTAACCATCTATTGGTTTACCAAGTTGACCCGGCAAGTTGACACTCAGCAGCTCTGAGTGTTTCGGGTTTTGGTTTTTGTTGAAGCCATAAAGGAGAATCGCGATCCACTGGATTCACTGGTTGTTAATGGGGGGTTAGGTCTGCTCCAACACACCTGGTGGCTCCTGACTGCAGGTGAAAGTCCGGTACCAGTCCAGCAGTACCAGACTTTTGCAAACATTTTCCAATCATTTTGACCAGTCAAACACTTTCCACTAGAGCTGCATTCACCCATTCTCTCACATTTACACATCGATACACAGATCGGTGGACAACTTGGAGCCAAGTGCCTTGCTCAGAGGCACAAATCAATCTTACAACCTTCAAACACAAGATGACTACTCTAGCCACAGACCTCCCCAGATAAAGGTCCGCTACCAGTCCAGCATCTGGTCCAGAATCAGATCCATCTTTAACTCTGCTCTCTTCTTCCCTTTTCTGGGAAAGGCAACCAGAAGCTGCTGCGACTCAGCGGTTCGTGGCGCCACCTGCTGGACTACTACAGTCTGCACAGCGCAGTGACGGATGCAGAGAAGATCTCCGTCTGAAGCCGATCATCAGCTGGGACGGAAACCACGGAAACCACAGGACTATCATGTGTCGCTGTTTTATCCGCTTTACAGACGCTTTGATGATTTTACATTAATTATTGATGTCTGTTTTATGAATTTCTATGTAAAACTGAAAATCATGTTTGTTGAGAATATTAATGCCGCTTCACAGCTGAACTGATCCCAGGTAACAAACAGGTCCGGTTCTGATCCGGTACTGATTCTACACTGGATGAATTCATCCAATCACTGATCTCAGGTTTTTATGGCTGGAAGGAATAAACTGATGATGTTTTACTTTAATTTAAGGAGCATCATTTTAAATATTAATAATTGTTTCTTTTGGTCTCATTAAACTGGGTTAAACAATTCAAATGTTTCGGTTCTGTTAGAATAATTATGTTTTGTTATCATTCTTACATAAGTAGTTAGCAGTTAGTTTTTCATTTAAAGGTTTAGTATTAACACCCCAGAGAGGAGGAATTTGTTAAACCGTGTGAAAGACAAAACTTGCTTTTTCCCTAAACCTTGAAGCTGCAGCTGCTTCTTATCTTGGGTTCCTCCTTAAACTGCTTGTGTGTAGAATGTAGTTCTTCCTTGTTTCAGAATAGGCCCCCTTGATTTATTAGCTCCACATTCCATTCCTGACTCCCTTCTTTCTCCTTTCTTAATAAAAAGACAGGCTCTGCTACAGGAAATCAGAACGCATGGTGAACACCTTGGAGAAGTGGTTTGCTGTTTTCTCCTCCTGCAGAAGCTTGGTTGAAAACTCATAAAAGTTGTCTGTGGTCCTTCTTGGTATTTAGGTAAACAAAAGTACCTATCAGGTCCATTTTAAAGCTCCGCTCCGGACCAGAACCTGGTTCTGGATCGGAGCATTTCCACTGTCAACCACAGTGCCGTTGCTAGGCAACAGGAACCGGTTTCAGACCGGATGGAGATGCTTTTGAGTCGGGTGCTAGAACCTGTGGGATCTGCTCTCCATCGGCTCTGATGCGGATCAAACATCACCATGGTTACAGCAGCTTCTCCTTGGTCCGACCCCACAGATGTGATTGTTGTTTTCAATGTTAATTAACAATTAAATAAGGTGTAGTTACTAGAAATGGACCTTCAGTTCCAGCGCCGCCATGTTGGCGATGCCCTGTGCTGTAGTATTACAGTTCCTGTAATACTACTACACTGTAAGCCAATCACGGTGTTGGTTGGCTTCTTGCCACCACTAGCCTACAGGTTAGCAGTCATGCAGCTATCATACTAGCATGATGATCATGGAAGTTAGCGACTTCTTGTCCTCACATTTCTGATCGAGGCTCCTGGGCTCCATTTGCAGCCGGACGGCTCCCACCTCTCCAGGTAACACAATAACTGGAAGTTTCTCACGTAGGAAGGTTTTGAAACACGATTTACTCGTGATCTTTTACATTTGCATCTCCTGATGAGAAAGTCAAATGTGGATAATATTTTTTATGAATAATACCTTAAGAAGATAAATAGCTTCAAGTAGAATTACGGTTGTGCTTTATGAATCCATGATGTGTATCTGATATCTCACTAATGCTGTAGCTGTGCTTCCTGCCTGGTTTTTGTTTTGGTGCTCACCCCCTTATAGGGAAGAAAAGGGTCCGGTTCTGATCAGACCAGATCAGTACCGGTCTGATCAGGATTCACTCCTGCTCAGCAGTCTTAAGGAGGAATTTCATATAAACATTAATATTCAAGCAAAAATACCTTTAAATATTTTTAATTAAATTAGAACACAAGCAGGTCTGAATCACATTAAGAAACCTGCAGCTATTTGTTACCATGGTTACATGGTTAAATCTACCATGGTTAGATTTATTTACCCTCCCTCGCCCACTGTGCCACTTTCTCTCTGTCGTCGTTAGCCAATCAGCTCTGGTCTGTTCTTCCAGCGTTCACTCTCCCAGTATTTAACCTCAAACCGTTTCACTCCTTACTGGAGTCGTCTCGTTACTCGTTTAACCTGCTGGCCTTTTGCTGCTCAGTTCCTCTTTGCTTTGCTCTTTTTCCCTGTAAGTTTGAACCCCGACTCAGCAGAAACCCGGACAGCAGAAACTGTGACTCAGCAGATCTAAACAAGCGAGTCGTTGACTTTGGTTCTGACCCGGAGTTCACGGGTCCAGAACTGTTTGCTTTTCTTATCTCTCCCCAGCAGACGATAAAAGTCTGACTTCGCTCCACTCTGATCACAGTTTCTATTTTCTGAGCCTTTTGGACCCAAAGAACCAGAATGATGAAGGTCTACCTGCTGCTGCTGCTGCTGCTGCCGCTCTGCTCCGGTAAGAACAACTCTGCATCCCCTCAGGACCCATCAGAACCAGTCAGAACTATAAGAACTAATCAGAACTTCTTATAGTTCTGATTACTATAAGAATACTTTCAGAACCTGGAAGTATTCGGCCTAACCAGAACCTAACTGTCAGAAACAAGGTCCTCCTGGTATTCTGCAAAAAGTTCTGACTTGGTTCTGACCTGAATCCTGGATGTTCTGCTTCTCTTTAACTGGATTAACAGAACTCTGGTTCTGAGAGCAAAGTTGAGTCTTTAAACAGGCAAAACACGTGAACATCATCCTGGATTCTCCAGAGGCGGTTCTGGTCGGGATCTTCAGTACTAGATTCTGAGCCGCAAAGCAAAACATTTAATGTTCGTAAAAAAATATTGAACTCAACGTTACTGAATTATCGCCGTTAGATCACCAATCAATTAACGATCAATAATCACTGAAATCATCTGAAACAGAAAAAAACGATGAAATGAACCAACAAATAACAAATAAAAACCGGAGGTTGTTTCTGAATTGTTCAACAGAATTGATTAAAAAACTTATTAATGAAGCAGAACTGGAGAAAAATGCAAGGTTGAAATATTTCCACCAGAGATGCTGAAGCATCCAGCTGGTCAGATGGCCTAGTTAAAGGCCTCCATGGTGCAGAATGGAAACTGATGGCAGCTTAAAGGCCGATATGAAAGGTTACCATGGCACCCAGAAAAACCCGCAGAGAAATGAAAGGTCAACTCTAAATGGCAGATGACCAAGGAGGAATAATTTCCCACAATGCAATGTAAAGAACCCCAGTGCATTGTGGGAAAATGTCCAGGTGGCTCTGCCGTCCGTCCGCCTGGAGAGGTTCTGGTTCTGAACGGCTCTGTTAGTTCTGGACGTAACAGAACCGGATCCATCCAGGATGGTTCTGCTAAATGGATCAGGGCTTAAAGGGCTTTCCAGGTATTTTCCCAGGTTTTCTCCAGGTGTTTTCCAGGTATTTTCCCAGGTGTTGTGCTCTGAGGGATGCGTGAATCAGTTATTTATCTATTGTAGTTTGCTGTCAGGAACAATGAACATCTGCGGCAGTTCTTGGTGTGTTTGAGGCGCCCTCTGGTGGTGAAATATTGCCTCTGCGGTCCAGACTGCTCCGGATGTTCTGGGTCGGGCGGGTTCTGTCTGATCGTCGTGTTTGTTCTGCAGCTCAGCAGTTCCACATCAGCTGCTATGGAGAAGACTTCCTGATGGTGAACAACCTGCTGCTGCAGTGCACTGGGAAGGTCCAACAGGCCTGCTACACCAGAGGTGAGTCACTCCTCCTGACCAGCAGAGGGCGACAATGGAGAGGAGAAACTCCCTTTTAACAGGAACAAAACCTCCAGTAGAACCAGCATTTGGATCAGCTGATGGCTTGAACTTTATTTAGTGAACTTTCTGATAAAGCGTTCCAGCCTGAAAGAACAGATTCATGGATTAGATTATAGATTATCAGCTTTGCTGCTGGACAGGAAGTTTATCATTTATTCCAGAAATTAAAGGAAAAAATTCTAGAAATTAATTTAATTTGGGATTTAAACGACATCCTGCTCAGAAATAACACAGAGGTTCTTTACTTTGGCACCAGGTGTTCTGAACCAACTGGTCCAACAGAACCCAACCTGGTTCTGGACCTGCAGCCAGACCCGACCCGTGTCGCTAGGTCTGACTGTTGGGTTTACATGCAAACTGGACCGAACCTCAATCCAGTCCAGCAGAGGTTCTGATGGGTTTTCTGTCTGCAGATAATGGAGAGAAAGGCTGCACTCGGCTGGAGAACTGCTCCCGACCCGGTTGGACCTGCTGCCACACAGACCGCTGCAATGGAGACAAGAACTAGAACCGGACCGGCGGTCCAATCAGAACATTCATCCGGATCCTGGTAGAACCTGGGCCCGTTTAACGTGTCCTGTACAAGTAAATAAACTGTTGGTTGGACCAAAGATCAGCGTTTGGTTTCTCTACAGAACGTTTTACCAATAGAACCAAGCTGACCCGGTACCAGTCAGACTGCAGGAGAACCTCAGAAAAACCCAACTGAAAGGTTCTGAGGAACACAGCCGGTTCTGTTAGTTCAGAAAAAAAGGTTCTGTTCTGCTTTAGGTGACCCGTTTCTGAACACTCAGGTCCAGACATCGGGTCGCCTCGGTTCAGAACAAAAGCTGCAGTGTTGTAGTCAAGACCAAGACCAGCGCCCCACGCTACATGACACAATGAAATGTGAAATATGATCAAAATTGCTAATCAAATTGATCTGAAAGATTCACATTCCTATAAAAACACCGAGATATTAAATACTTAAAGCTGAAATAAATTTAACCAATATTAAAAGCAGAACAAACTTATCTAAAAAGATAACGCCCTGGGCGTTTGCCCATATCACTCATGTCAGAAATCAGCATCGTCAGTGAGACTCCAGTCCAGGGCCGGCCCAAGCCTCCGTCAAAAGTGCTGGAGAAAATTATTTAGAACAACTTCTATTGTTCTATTGGGGAAGGAGCCGGAGCTAGTGTGTGAGGTTGAGAGGTTCTGGCTAGAAATAGTCGGTCTCGCCTCGACGCACGGCTCTGGTTCTAGAACCAGTTTCCTTGGTAGGGGCTGGACATACTTCCACTCTGGAGTTGCCCAAGGTGAGAGGCGTCGGGCAGGAGTGGGCATACTTGTTGCTCCCCATCTCGGCGCCTGTACGTTGGGGTTTACTCCGGTGAACGAGAGGGTAGCCTCCCTCCGCCTACGGGTGGGGGGCCGGGTCCTGACTATAGTTTGTGCTTACAGGCCGAACGACAGTTCAGATTACCCACCCTTTTTGGAGTCCTTAGAGGGGGTACTGGAGAGTGCTCCTCCTGGGGACTCCCTTGTTCTGCTGGGGGACTTCAACGCTCACGTGGGCAATGACAGTGAGACCTGGAGGGGCGTGGTTGGGAGGAACGGCCCCCCCGATCTGAACTCGAGCGGTGTTCTGTTGTTGGACTTCTGTGCTCATCACGGATTGGCCATAACGAACACCATGTTCAAGCATAAGGGTGTCCACATGTGCACTTGGCACCGGGACACCCTAGGCCACAGTTCGATAATCGACTTTGTGGTCGTTTCATCGGATCTGGGGCCGTATGTCTTGGACACTCGGGTGAAGAGAGGAGCGGAGCTGTCCACTGACCACTACCTGGTGGTGAGTTGGCTCCGGTGGTGGGGGAGGAAGCTGGTCAGACCTGGCAGACAAAAACGTGTTGAGGGTCTGCTGGGAACGTCTGGCAGAATCCCCTGTGAGACGGAGCTTTAACTCCCATCTCTGGCAAAACTTCAAACACGTTCCGGAGGAGGTGGGAGACATTGAGTCTGAGTGGACCGTGTTCCGTGCCTCCATTGTCGAGGCGGCCGATCGGAGCTGTGGCCGCAAGCTTGTCGGTGCCTGTCGCGGCGGCAACCCTCGAACCCGTTGGTGGACACCATCGGTGAGGGATGCCATCAGGCTGAAGAAGGAGTCCTATCGGGCCTTTTAGGCCTGTGGGACTCAGGAAGCAGCTGATGGCGGCCGCTTTGGCTCGGGTGGTTGCTAAGGCAAAAACTCGGGCGTGGGAGGAGTTTGGAGAGGCCATGGAGAAAGACTTCCGTACGGCTTCGAGGCGATTCCGGTCCACCATCCAGCGTCTCGGGGGGGGAAGCAGTACAGCACCAACACTGTTTACAGTGGGGATGGTGTGCTGCTGACCTCATCTTGGGACGTTGTGGGTCGGTGGGCAGAGTACTTCGAAGACCTCCTCAATCCCACCAACATGCCTTCCATTAAGGAAGCTGAGCCTGGGGACTCTGGGTTGGGCCCTCCAATCTCTGGGAACGAGGTCGTCGAGGTGGTTAAAAAGCTCCTCGGTGGCAAGGCTCCGGGGGTGGATGAGATCCGCCCGGAGTTCCTTAAGGCTCTGGATGTTACAGGGGGGTCACACTCTTAAGCCTCCCTGGCAAGGTCTATTCAGGGGTCTTGGAAAGGAGGGTCCGTCGGATAGTCGAACCTCAGATTCAGGAAGAGCAGTGTGGTTCTGGTTCTGGTCGTGGAACACTGGAACAGCTCTACACCCTCAGCAGGGTCCTGGAGGGTTCTGGGAGTTCGCCCAACTGGTCTACATGTATTCTGTGGACTTGGAGAAGGCGTTCGAATGTGTCCCTCGGAGAGCCCTGTGGAGGGTTCTCCGGGAGTATGGGGTACCGGGCCCTTTGATACGGGCTGTCAGGTCCCTGTATGACCGGTGTCAGAGTCTGGTCCGCATTGCCGGCAGTAAGTCGGGCTCGTTTCCGGTGAGAGTTGGACTCCGCCAGGGCTGCCCTTTGTCACCGATTCTGTTCATCACTTTCATGGACAGAATCTCTAGACCAGCCAAGGTGTTGAGGGGATCCGTTTTGGTGGCCTTAGGATCTCATCTCTGGTTTTTGCGGATGATGTGGTCCTACTGGCCTCATCAGGTCATGATCTGCAGCTCTCGCTGGAGCGGTTCACAGCCGAGTGTGAAGCGGCCTGGATGAGGATCAGTGCCTCCAAATCCAAGGCCATGGTCTTGGGCTGGAAAAGGGTAGAGTGCCTTCTCCAGGTCGGGGTGTCCTGCCCCAAGTGGAGGAGTTCAAGTATCTCAGGATCTTGTTGACGCATGAGGGAAGAAGGGAGCAGGAGATCGACAGACGGATTGGCAAAGCGTCTGCCATCAAGTGGCGCTGTACCGGTCAGTCGTGGTCAAGAGAGAGCTGAGTCAGAAAGCGAAGCTCTCGATTTACCGGTCGATCTACGTTCCCACCCTCATCTATGGTCATGAGCTTTGGGTCATGACCGAAAGAATGAGATCGCGGATACAAGCGGCCGAAATGGGTTTTTTCCCCAGGGTGTCTGGGGAAAGCCCTATTTCTAAGGGAGAGCCCTTAGAAATAGGGTGAGAAGCTCAGTCATCCGGGAGGGACTCAGAGTAGAGCCACTGCTCCTTCACATCGAGAGGAGCCAGTTGAGGCTCGGGCATCTGGTCAGGATGCCTCCTGGACGCCTCCCTGGTGAGGTGTTCCGGGCACGTCCCACCGGGAGGAGGCCCCGGGGAAGACCCAGGACACGCTGGAGGGACTATGTCTCTTGGCTGGCCTGGGAACGCCTCGGGATTCCCCCGGAAGAGCTGGAAGAAGTGGCCAGGGAGAGGGAAGTCTGGGCCTCCCTTCTGAAGCTGCTACCCCCGCGACCCGACCCCGGATAAGCAGAAGAAAATGGATGGATGGACAGTCAAGGGAAAATACAGGATAGTGGAACCATGTGGTTCCAAAAACATGGGCAAAAAGATCCATGCAGTAAGTTTTTGGGTTCTAAAATTAATACATCAGAAGTGTCAAAATTGTACACATTTATCCAATATTTAAATTCATTATATATTGATTTGTGTTGGCAGCAAAGGGGTTGTTCCATTATTCTGCAGTGGAACAAATATCTGTAATCATTTCTGCTTCTGCAGCAAGACGTCTCAAAACTGAGTCAGAATTATCCAAAAATACAAGATGTATTTATCTTTGTTAATACTTAAGCACTGAGGTGTTGATGTAACGGTGACAAACAATCAAAAGAGATATTGAGATTGAGTCCGCAACATTTTAATTTAATAATTGTTACAAAGTAACTCCGTTAGCGGTCTCGTTTCTAACAGCCGTTAGAAAAAAAAAAACACATTCACCACCGTTCCACAACCGTCGTTTCCTAGCAACGGCGGAGTGATATTGACCCCCTCCGCAACCACGTCAACCTGCGACACCACTAGTAAATAACACACAACGAAACACAAAACAGTATTAATAAACACAAAACAGTATTAATTTACCTCGACTATTCCATCAAAATGGCCTGTATGCCACATTGACATGTGGGGTAAATCCAGTGTGATTGTTTAGAACATGATATTGTTCAACAATGCATTTGATGTGCAATAAGATTGACATATTACATGTCATAGGCATTTGTAAATTCATTTTATCCCCTGGATACCCATCAGCGGGTAGAGAAGGGATCCCATCAGGTTTTATCAGAAGCCATTCTCAATGAACGCTGCCTAATGGAGGTTCACAAGTACTTGCACTTTAGGTATGATTATGATTATTATATTTCTTGTTGTGTCTCCTATAAAACACTTTTCCATGGTTATACCTTGACAAAGAATGTGTAAAATATAAAATGTCTTGCTGAAATGGAGTCATTCCATAATCACATTTTGATGTATGCCAGCAAGAGTTTCAGTGCTCCTGTATATGAAGCCTGAATCTTAAGGGTGTATTCACACAAGCCCTGTTTAGTCCCCTTTAATCAGACTGTAACCAGTTTGTCCAGAAAGTCCAGTTCGTTTGGTGAGTGTGAATGCAAATTTGAATTCCTGAACAGACTAAAAAAGCGAATTCTGAACCGTCTAAAAACCTTGGACTCAGTCTGGTTGAAGTGAATTCTGATGCAGTTGGAAGGCAGTGAGAATGCAAACAGACCGCTCCAAAAGCAGGAAGCCAACTACAGTGCAGGGCATTCTGGGTAATTACTCTCTGCTCTGTGGGTTAACGGAGACGTGTTGGTTGCCGTGGCATGAAAAGCAGAATGGAAATGGTTTAAAGTTGTTTTACTGTTTATCAGCTTGTGGCTTTGCGTGATTTATGGGCGAGACTTCCACACATAAAGCATCTTTTCTCTCTTTAAGTTCAGAATTTTTAGCCAAATTCTTTTTGTTCTTCATCTGTCGGTAGGCGATGAAAACTAACTCTTATCACAGAAACGCTGCCTTTTTGTTTTGGGAGTCCATTCAAAACACACCTGCTGCTGCAGCACCAAATTAAACTTTGATTATTAGAGAACAGCACAGCAGTTACCGAGCTCCACAAGGGCATCTTACCACACATTCCAGTGGCAATTTGCTCTCTATAACAGGTTAATGTGCGGTACGGTTCGGTTCTGGTCCAGTGGGGAGATTCTCCGTATTACGGTCTAAAGCGCAGCAGCTGCGGTCATTTCTCCGCTGATTTGCAGACACTCAGCAACGGAGAACCTCGAGGTTCTGGTTCTGATGGACTAAATGAACCCGGATATTTTATTTGTCTTATAAAAATATACTGCTGGCCCAAACATAATGATAAAACACACTTGCTGCAGCCACTTTATGAACTTTAATATTTTTTAAATTCAAATGAAAAATCTAATTCACATCACACCAAGCTAATATTATGTAGTTCTGGTGTTTTACACTGTGGGGCGCAAGACTGAAGCTCAGATCTTTGACCAGCTTCTCTGCTTTTCTCTTTATTACTGTCAGTTCTTCAGAGAAACGAGCTGCTAGCAGCGCTGCTAATTCAGGTCATTCCGTTACAAAACCTAACAATCGTGTTCCTGTCGCTCCCCGTGATTAAACTCATGATTACCATCCTCAGTACTCAGCAGCTCTGATAGCAGACAGTGTGTCCGTGAACAAGTTTCACTAAATATTGTACAATAACCGAAAAGAGAGATGTAACTTCTATCATGACTATAGATTAGCAAAAAACCCTACAAAACAAAAATACTGCTACTTCCGGTAGCAGTATTGGGCGCCGGAAGTAAGCCCATAATCGTTTCCATAGTAACCCTCCCAGGAATAAGGTGGATACACAGGGGACAAATGTTATGACACACTTAGCAGAACAATATTTTGGCACGAGAGCTCATAAGAAAAACTCAGAAAACACTGTGAATGTTTAACCGTCCAGTACAGACGGTGAACTCTGATGATACACTCGCGTGTATCATGCCGACATTTTATCATATTTATCCCGGGATAAAATGTCCCAAACATGTCTCAGTAATGTTAGTAGTCATGTTCATTACATATCGGCTTTCTGCTTAGCACTGAATTAACCTGTTTTAACAGAGGAAATTAGTGAGCAACGGGAGACGATGTTGTTGCGCTAGTAGCTCCTGGTAGCTCCTCCATTCCTCCATCGGAACGGAGGGGAGCTTTTTCGACACAGAAATGTTGCGCTGTCAGTTCCATAATGTCCCACTTCTGCCATCTAGCGGCGCGTTTGTGCTACTGCATGACATTGCTCCAAAGATTTCTAAACAGGGTAATATCCTAAACTAATCACAATTAAACCAAAACAAATGTGACCACACTTTGTGGGGGTAACACTGCAATCATTTTGTGACAGATTCCTGCTCATCCCGCATTGGAAGTTTTGTGGACAGACTCACCGCGTAGTAATGGCGCCTGCAGGACTGTCGCTAGCTTTAAAAGATGTCCAAACTAGTAATGTATGTGAATGGAAAATCCTACAACCGCTAATATCCGACACCGCTCCGTTTTTGTTGACTTTTTGTGAAGAAGGAAGTTGCGCTGGTCTTCTTCAGAGGTATTGTGTCGATTCCTTCAGTAGTTCTTGGTGCAGCGCCCCCACAGGCGACGGGGGGAACAGGGTTTCAGTTAGTTTGGATTGTTTGACTCAGTGCAGTGTGAAAGCGAACCACAGCTGCTGAAAATGTAACAAATGTTGCAATTTTGGTACCCAATGGAACCAAGTCTACTGGACTATCAGGTGTGAAAAGCTTTACTCTCTGGCCTGGATTACAACCACCATCTTCACAGTCCACCAAGAGAAGGCCCCATGGCTCCAGAGAGCACAGGTGTCAAGCTCCTGTCCTCAAGGGCCACTGTGCTGCAACCTTCAGATGTGTCTCTGCTGCACCACCTGAGCAGAAATAATGAGGTCATTAAGGCTCTGGAGAACTGATCTACACAAGGAGGAGGTCATTAAGCCATTTCACTCCAGGGTTTTGTACCTGTGGCTCATCTAAAACCTGCAGGACAGAGACTGGAGGACTGGAGTTTGACAGCCCTGCCATAGAGTATGTAATATGCATACTGTTATCAAGAGTGTTGGGTATGTACAAATGTTATTTGTACATTGAAAGCTGAATGGTTGTACAGACGTCTGCTTTGTAAACACAAAACATGGTCAATACATAGTCTGCAGTTACTGTTGATTGATTCCATTGATCCTATTAAAGTGAAGGTTGTGTCTGGTAGGAACAAATCGCCATGGAGAAATGAGCAAACAGATCTGCTAGGCAGCTCTGAACGTAAAACTCAACTTCACCTTTACTATGAAATCTACAAAGACAAACTGCGTAGCTTCACTCAACACTAAAACGTGCAAGGGAAACGTTCTTTGCAGAAATCATACCTTAAAACATGAACTATGCTGGAGCTTTATTTGCCACAGCTCACAGAATCACAAACCGTTCAGACTGAACCACCTGACCTGCAGTCAAACACGACTGCAATGAATTTACCAGCAGAGAAAATAAAAACTAGAGGGTTAATCTGAACATCCACAATAAATCCAATTCCATTTATTAAGCCAGTGAATATTACTAGCATGTGCACAGAAAGCCGCTAATGTAACCTGGGTTTGACATTTCCAGGGTCGGTTCCTTTTGCTCCAGACACACGAACTGATTCATCCTTCAAGAACTTTAATGATCTCATTAATCAGCAGGATCGTCTGCAAAGCCACGATTAGCCTCAGCTGCACTGAGGATGGGATCTGAACTCGGACGGCCAGGAAACGGCGACTGGAGCTGACCTCCTCCGGTCCGGTCCGGTCCGGTCCTAATCTTATTCTGCATTGCAGGAATTACCGGATTCAGAGAAACAAGATAATTAGCAATCTTAGTCATATGAAATTAGACATTGTTATTGCAGAAAGATTCAGGAAGAAGAGGATATCAGGCTAAATCAGATTTTTTGACTTTTTTTTTTGTCATGTGTTTCACACTCATTACCAGTTGGTGGCGTGTTACAGAAAAATCAGTGACTGCAGGGGGCAGTAGCCAGTGTTCATTTCTCAATCAGTTGCCGATTTACTAAACGGCCAGTCGGTTTACATATTTTAATGACGGCGATTCGATGCGATGCTGGTTGTTCAGCCTCTAAAACAAGTCGACGGTAATAAAGGAGCCATGAATCTTACAATCCCAGCTGGATCAGTATTTATTTGCACACTATCGCCTCCTGTCACAGATTTTTCTGTAACACCGGGTCCGTTCAGCCCAAGAGAATTGTTTCAGAACTCGGCTGGACATTTTGGACATGGAAACCGCAGAGCTCCTGACCAGAACCAGAACCAGAACCGATGGTGAGCAGTAATCTAAAGAGTACATTTAATATATGGTATTTCCTGTTTCTGGCATCATCAAGCGTCACTGACCAGACAAGGACGGAGCTGATTGGCTGTCACCATAGCAACGTTTATTTGCATTTTGTGTTGAAATCTTCAGTACAGTCTGCCCTCTGACAGGAATGCATGAGAGAAGACGATTGGCTCAAAACAGTCACATAAAAATCATCAATGAGGATCAATGAACGCAAACCCCGCCCCCTTCACGTGACCCCCCCCCCCAACCTGAACATCCAGGTGAGTCCCTGAACTCCACAGAAGCCCTTTAGAGCAGGGGTCTCAAACTCCAGTCCTCAAGGGCCGCAGTCCTGCAACTTTTAGATGTGCCTCTGCTGCACCACAGCTGAATAGAATAATTAGGTCATCAAGGCTCTGGAGACCTGATCTACACAAGGAGGAGGTAATTAAGCCATTTCATTCCAGCGCTTTGCACCTGTGGCACATCTAAAACCTGCAGGACAGCGGCCCTTGAGGACTGGAGTTTGACACCTGTGCTTTAGAGGCAAACATAGAAAAGATGAGTCAGTAATAAAAAGGCAACATCAACCCCCCCCCCCCCCCCCCCCCCCCATCCCCCCCCTCCGCGAAGGCCCCGCCCCTGAATGACATCATTGACACATTCAACAAAGGCCTGAAGTGAAATGGTCCAGAACAGACAAAAGCCCAGCAGTGAGTCACTGAGAGCAACCAATCAGAGCACAGGCCCTCCCCTTTGCTGTCGCCTGATTGAATAAGAGATGTGAGCTGAATGTGACTGAAGTGCTGCCCTCTAGTGTTGAGCAGAAATATACACACAGCCATCTGCAGCATATACAAACAACACAGATCCTTTATGAACAGAGAGGGCTCACTTTGATCAATTCTTCTCAAGATGAAGTGGGATTTCCAGCAAAGCGGGAGGCTTCACTCTGATTGGTTCTCTGTCACAGTTTTAACCTGAAGGTCACCTCGCCAAACAAGCACTTCCTCTTTCATCCTGTTGGTTTCCTGTTGGCAACAGTGTGAAGCTTCTGAAACCCAAACCAATGGATCTAGAACGTGACGGGTCAGAATCGCTTTAAACACAGACATCATTTTTAACAGAATGTTCCTTTTCTCTGTTGTATTCATTTAGACTGAAACTCAATGTCATCTGTGGCTTTTCAGAATAAAAGCCTGCAGCTGTTTGCATCCTTCAGTGATGTTTTAATTCACAGATTTAAATTACATTGATTTTAAAAAGCTGCAGATGGTTGTTTTTAAGCAAAGTTAGAAACAAAACTGAAATCTTCCAGGTTTCCTCTGATCCTCAAACTTCCTGTAAAACCAAAGACTTCCTGTTTAACTTCGAGGTCAACTCGTCTCACTGGAGGAAAATCAGACTGTTTATTTGGGAAAAATTATTGTCGTTTGACAAATTCCTCCCTTCAGCTCCCTGCTGCCCCCTGTGGCAGACGGGAGGATAACAGGTGGCTCTTTGGGACAGAAAAGGGCTGAAATGTTGGATGAGGTCATCACAGGTGTGTCAGGTATCCTGTGTTAACCGAGGGCGCATCGTGCTTAGAAGTCAATTAAAACAAGGATGAAACTCCTTTAATGCCAGTGGTTGATGAGAACGTAGATAAATAACTCCAGACTAACGGAATCGCTGGGCCAATAATCCCAGACAGCTGCAGGAAGTGTTGCTCTTTTTCACTGTGTATGGGAGGGTCCAAAGTTACAGCAATTCTGGAACTCAGTTATGTAAACTTTGTCAAAGATTGTTGGAGTGACTGTACCTGCTGAGGCTAAAATGTGTGTTTTAGGTATTTATCCAGAGAACGGCGTTTTCAGCTCCAGACAGTTAAAATTCATTGACTTTAGACGCCTGCAGGCCAGAAGATAAAAAAAAAATGGACATATCGTCAAACCACAATGATGAAGGACATGACATCATGTGTGGCTCTGGAGCGACTCACTTATGTTGTCAGAGGAAAGGAAATGAATCCTGAAGAAAGCTGGTCGCCGTTGAGCCAGTTTCTGAAACACTACAAAGGAAATGAAGAGACCGGTGCAGATTGCTGCAATAACGCTTTTGGGTTTTTATTTCTGTTTTCTGATATATGATATTGCTGAGTTGTTTTTTGTTGTTTCTTTATTATTTATGTTTATTTACTTTGAGGACTGACTTGTTTAATGTGAACCCTACGTCAAATATATCACTGCCACTTGTTTTATGTTATAAAATTCAATAAATATAATGTGAAAAAACAACTAACTGATTTACTGGCGCAGATTTCTTACATTTCAAAGATCACTGATTGGCCGATATTTGTGAAGCTGATCTTATTTTTCTCTGTAAAGGTCTAAAAATCAACCACTGTCCTCATTTCCTCTGCAGTGAGACTGTTAGCCCCGCCCACCCAGTTAGCCCCGCCCAGCCAGGTGTTTGCAATAGTCGCCCCCGTTACCAACTCAGCGACTTTCTATATTTGTCGCCGTTTCAAACAAAAACAATTGTTTTTTCAAAGATTGGACAGAAATGTGCAGTCGGTGCAGCCCTAGCGTTCACCTGCCTTGAGTGAGCAGATCAGGTGACTTCCTGTGGTGGATCGGAGGAGACCTGGAAGGTTCTGGATCAGATTCTGGAGCGTTTCTGGGAAGATGGCCGACGCCTGAAGACGTCCAGACAGTTTCTGTTGGTTTCCCCGTCGAATTCCTGACAGCGGTCCTGAAATGGTCGGGCGCGAACAGGTGCTTGGCGGTCGGCGACCCTGACGGCGTCAGGAGCAACAACAGAGACACCTGACCTGGAAGAGGCCCCGCCCCCTCTAGGAGGGCGGAGTGAGGGGAGGCAGGCCCTCGTCGCTTGGCGTCGCCGTGTCGTCGCTCGTCTCCAGGCTGTCCTTCAGGCTCAGCGTGCTGTCCGAGGGGGGCGGGGTTCCTTCTGCGGCGACCCGGTTCGATGGGTCCGGGTTCTCGGCGGCGGCCGGGTCGGGTCCGGCCAGAGGCTGCGTGGCGGCCGCTTCGCCGGCTGCGTTTGCGCCGGCCGTGTCTCCAGCAGAGTCGCCGGCCGTGTTGGGTCGGCGCGCAGCGGGCTTGGGGGCGTCGACCAGCTTCCTGACGAGCCGCCACTGCATGACGCTGGTGTCCTTCCCGCCCGTGGAGATCAGGTGGCTGTCGCTGTGCAGGAAGCTGACGTTGGTCACGTGACTGCTGTGGGCGCTGTACTTGTGGCTGGGCGCCTGCGGAGACAGTGGTTAGTCCGTCGGAAAGCGTCGGCCGGTTCCGGTTCCGGGTCTGGACCCACCTTGAATCTGGAGCAGGGGTAGGCGAACAGGTGAACCTTGCAGAAGTCGTCCGCCAGCGCGATCACCTTCCTGTTGTGGGACCTCACCAGAGCGTTGATGTCGGTACCATCAGAACCTTCGGGCCAGACGCCTGGAACACAGCAGCTTCCATCAGAACCATCAGAACCTTCAGAACCGACCCGGCCCCAGCAGAGCACTGACCAAACACGTGGTATCCCAGCACGCAGGTGTAGGTGGCCCAGTCGATGTCTTTGCACTCAGAGCGGTTCCGGATCAGCTGGCAGCCATTCTGGATGTCCCCTGGAAATACACACAGTACTACGGGAGTACTACGGGGGAACTAAGGGAGTACTACCGGAGTACTACGGGGGAACTAAGGGAGTACTACGGGAGTACTAAGGGGGAACTACGGGAGTACTACGGGGGTACTTCATTGCGGCATCAGTGTGCGCACTCACAGTAGAGGATCTCGTAGTCCCCAGAGTTGGACATGATGAACTTGTTATCAGGTGACCAGTCCAGGTGTGTGATGTAGCTGGAATGACCCTGGAGAGACATTCAGGGGAATCAGGACATTTGCACACCTGATGATGGTGGACTGGCTCTGGTCTTGGTCTTATTCTTGGTTCTGGTCCTACTTCTAGTTCTGGTCTTGAAAACCTGGGTTCTGATTGGACGGAACCAAGCGTGGCTGTGGTTCTGCACTCTGACCTATTAGCCAATCAGAGGGCAGGGAGCCGACCAATAGGAACTCACCGAGCATTTCCCATAGCGGCTGTACCTGCGGCCCTGCTCCCACACGCTGTACAGGTAGATGAAGTTATCATGAGACCCCACGGCCAGCATGCTGCCATCTGCAGGATGGAGGGAGAGAGGCATGATGGGAACCATCGTCCCTTCACATTGCCACGGTTACAGCAGACTCCACCCACCGACTGAGAAACGCAGAACCGACAGTTGCTCGTTGCCGTCCGAGTGGATCCCGACCAGATCTTTGCTCTCGGCGTCCAGAACAAACCACCTGGAGACATGTAAGAGTGCAGAGTGACCAATCAGAAGGAGAGGGAGGCGGGCGCAACCAATCAGAAGCAGACGCAGAGATGACATCGCTGACCTTCCGGAGTGCGTTCCTATGACAACTACAGCTCCACTGGGATGGAACTCTGCACAGTGTCCGTGTTCCTGCAGGAGCAACACACCTGTCAACCCTCCAACCAATCAGCAGGCCCCAGTCACAAGTCCCGCCCTCTCACCTCCAGAGTGCGGCTCCACTGCAGGCTGTGATCCAGAGAGTTCCAGAGACAAACCATCTGGTCCTGAGCGCAGGTCAGGAACTGCTCCCTGCTGGGGTGGGCGGCCAGACCCCACAGCTCGTCCGTGTGTCCCTGAACGCACCGCAGAGAGAGAGAGAGACCCTGAATGCACCACAGAGAAAAAAAACCCTATACAGACCGCAGAGAGAGAAAGACCCTGAACGCACCGCAGAAAGAGAGAGAGACCCTGAATGCACCACAGAGAAAAAAAACCCTATACAGACCGCGGAGAGAGAAAGACCCTGAACGCACCGCAGAAAGAGAGAGACCCTGAACGCACCGCGGAGTGAAAAATACCCTGAACACACCGCGGAGAGAGAGAGACCCTGAACGCACCACAGGTCCCCTCTGTGATGTCATGTCGTCATGTGACCTCACCTGGACCTCCACCTGGAAGCCGTCGTTGAAGGTCCCTCTGAGGACAAAGTTTCTGGACGTCCCGACCAGGAACTCGTCCCCCTTTCCCTCCGCCAGCGCCCGGATGTTCCCGTACTGATCCGGGACCTGAGAACACATGGGGGGTTAAGCTCCGTCTCCGTGTGTGTGTGCGTGTGTGTGTGTGTGTGTGACCTCGATGTCGCGGTCAAGCTGCAGCTGCTGGTCCCACAGGACGATCCTGCGGTCTTTTCCTCCTCCGGTCAGCAGCGAGCCGCTCCGCATGTCGCACATGCAGAAAACTCCTTTCTCATGAGCTTCGATTGGCCGCAGGTCGGTCCTCATCTGGAAGGCTGCACACACACACACACACACACACACAGCAGTGAGTGTCTGAGCCGACACTTGGACCTCATCAAGGTGAAGCTCAGGTCTGATGACGTCCTCCTCTCACCTTGCGGCGCCTTGCCCGTGGGCGCCTCGGCAGAGTTCCGGGTCCAGACTAGCAGCTGTCCGGACGAGTCTCCAGTCACGATGTCGCCGTTGCTCCGGAAGGTCAGGCACTGGATGAACTTGGGCCGGTCGTGACTCTGACCACAGAAGAGGAAATGTTGGATCATGTGACCAGACTACTGAAGGTTCTGTCCTACTGAACCAACCAGTTGGTCACCGGAACCAGAACCAGTTTGGTGCCACTGGTTCGTTTCTAGAACAAAGTTCTTTTCTGGCTCTAAACTGAAGGTTTTCCTCTCAGCCAGATGATTCTCAGTCACTCAGGGTTCTACTGGTTTTACTGGTTCTACTGGGATCATGAGCTGCAGCTCAGTGCAGAATCCCTTTAGCCAGTAATAAGGCGGGCGGTCCAAAAGGTTCTGTTGGGTTCTGCTCACCCCGAAGAGTCCCTGCTTGCGCAGCAGTGAGTTCCCGTTCCAGGCCCAGAAGAAGATGTGGAACTTCCCACAGGTAACGATCGTGTTCGGGTCGGTCGGGTGGAACTCCACGGCCAGAACCACGTCGGTGGTCGTCTGTAAGGAAACAACGGGTACCACTTAGAACCGGGTCCAGACCTGTCAGAACCAGGGACCAGAACATCCCAGCCAGTACCGGTTGCAGACCCGGGAGAACCCAGTCAGAACCAGCTCACCTTGATCTCTGCGATCTTGGACTTCTTCTGCCAGTCCCAAACCGTCAACATGTGGTCGTTGCAGTCATCGATGACGCTCAGGTGCTGACCCGAGTCCTGAAACACAGAGACCCGTTAGGAAGGTTCTACAGAATCAGAATGTGCATCATGGCCGCCTCCTGATGGACACTCACCGCTTTGGAGAACGCCAGAGACCCGACGCCGCGTTCAAAGGTTCCCAAACCGATGACCTGCAGGGTGGACAGGCTGACGCTGTCCCAGACCCGGACATGAGGCTGCAGCGCCTGAAACGGACCGCACAGAACCAGTCAGAACCAGCCAGGTTCAACATTCAGAGGTCGAGGTCCCAACCAGACTTCAGCGTCTTTGGTGGTTGAGTTTTGACCCGACCCGTTCAAACGGTTCTGTTCGTTTCAACACACACTAACCCTTCCGATCATAATCGTCCGATTTCCGTGAAAAAATTTATGATCGGTGATCGATCAGCATCTCTTGTTGATCACCTGCATCTCATTCTCAGCCTGTAGCTGGTTTCCTGTTTCCTTCTCGCTGCGCAGCAACAAATCCCGTCGTGTGAAACTTCAACGCTCTGAGTGAACGGGGACGTTGGCGTGTTGCGGCGGAAAATGACGTCACAATGCATCAACACAACAAATCTAATATGATATTTAAAAAACAAGAACTTGGGGGCGTGCCGTGGTGGCGTAGGGGACGGCGCCACCCACGTTTGGAGGCCTTGAGTCCTCGACGCGGTCGTCGCGGGTTCAATTCCCGGACCTGGCGACATTTGCCGCATGTCTTCCCGCCTCTCCTGTCAGCCTACTTTCATATAAGGGACACTAGAGCCACAAAAGACCAACTGGAGGGGAGGAAAAAAAACAAGAACTTGACTGAGTTTGGCTGCATGGAGGCTCAACGTAAGGAAAAAATGACAACCGGATCCAGACAAGGTAGAGCAGCACAGCTAGCAACACTCCCCGGATTAGCATGACTGTCAGAAAGCTGAACAAATAACCTGAAAAATAATTCAAGCCTTGTAGCTGCGGAGCGAGACGCTGGTTCTGCTCTCGCTGTTCAACTGGTGGGGATTTTTCACAGACGGAGCGTCATTTCTGCTCCACCCGGGATGTTTGCTTAAAGCCGCAGAGTAAACAACAACAACACAGATTTCACATATTAAAACTTTAAATATGTCCAAACATGAGAGAGAATTTATGAATAAATACATAATAATCTATCTCCTCCCTGTGTTCTGCAGAATTACTCAGCTCAGTCAGAACCAACCAATCAGAACCTTACCATCAGAACATTAATCAGCTAGCTATGCTATCAGGAAGTTTTGATTCAGCAACACTAGGCCTGTCACGATAGCAAATTTTGCTGAACGATTAATTGTCTCAAAAAATTATTGCGATAAACGATAATATTGTCTGAAGACCTTTTTACACTGATTTAATGGAAATGATGTAATAATGATGCGATTTCCTGCCAAAGATAGATACACTTTATTTTCAAAAGAATATTTAACACTGGAACTGATAAACAAAATAAACAAAACAACCAAAAACAAAAACAAAATGGATTCTCAGTCTCCATTAACAAAAAATGTACTTGATAAAAACTAAACAACATAAAGCCAAAGTGGAAATAAATACTGCATTCAACCAAAAGATTATGAAGTCTGTATATTATGTTGCTCTTCAGTAATAATTAGATTTAAATAGAGAAGATGGGCACATCGACTACCTGATGCAATAATTCACACTACATGATTTTTTGCTCCTATTTTTCCCCTTACAACAATCTTAGAAAGTTGGTCTTTCTAAGATTGTGTGGTGTGTTACGGTAGATCGTCGTTGCTGCTCCGATCCAAATCAGGGTTTTCCCCGACTGGGATCTTAACTCAACCTGTTGAATGTGACAGGCAGCCAATCAGAAAGCATGCATTCCCCTCCTGCTTTCTGAGGGGAAATTACGGAGGGGAATCCCAAACAGCTGACACGGTGCAACCCAGAGATGATATGTGGAAACAACATTAATGTTTATTCAACATGCAAAGAATATAGAAATGACAAGAGGAGGAGTTGGAGCGAAATTACTACCGCAGTTGATAAACCCGGTAACTTTTCAGCTGTTCTTCGTTAACGTGACGTAAATAGGTTCTAATGATTTTCATTCAGTCAGGACTTTACGCTGACACTAGCCACATGCATTGCAGGTAGATTGTAGTAAAGCATTGATTAATGCCTGGTTTTAAAATTAGTTCACTGAACTTGTAGCCATTATTTTGTGCCCATTGTTGGACACCACATGGCCGGACCGAACCCGATGGAACCGTTATAGCTAGGATTTCTGTCGGCTAATGTGGGTCTGTCAGGTTTTGAAAATGGGCCGACAATTGGCCGACAGCTCTAAGATCGTATCGTCTGCGCTGGGCTTTACACTAAGGAAATGAGGTCAGAGGTCAGTGGAGAGCACCGGAGTTGAGCCTTTTTTCATTCTGTGTCATCAACAGAAAGAGAAAAAGGCCGGAAGAGACGATAATGCCGATAATTAAAATGAGGTTGATAGTTTTAATTTATCGTACGATTAATTGATTTATCGTTTATCGACAGGCCTAAGCAACTCGTGATTGTTTATTTTGATGCAACCTCCATTTGACTATGATTTGTTTCTGTCATCAGGTCCGATTATTATAAGCGACTTTGGGCTTGTTTTTTCTAAAGTCACTTGCAAATTTAATGAGTCGGGTTCGGTTTTCTGGGCTTGTTTTTGAAGGTGAAGCTGCTCATTTAGAAATAAGCAGAGACACAATAAACCCCAGAATTTGACTGACAACCAGGTCGTTTCAGTCGGATTCTCCCTGTCCATCATTTCCTGGATGATCAGATGATTTCCTGGAAAATCTGCTGGTTCCCCCAACAAAACCTTCCCATTCTGGGAACGGAACCGGTTCTGCTCACCCGTCCGTCTTTGTCCACTCCGGCGATCTGTCCGGTGGCGATCCGAATCTTGTCCGGATGGATGGCCAGACTGCGGACAGAGAGCGATGACATCACCAACAGCAGCAGCCAATGGCGGAGCAGGAAGCGACGCCGAGCGTTCCTCACCACTTGATGCAGTCGGTGTGTCCGAGGTAATGCCTCTGGGTCCGTTCCTCGTAGCTGAACAGAACCGCCACGGACGCGATGAAGTAGACGATCTCTCCAGTGGGAAGCAGGTAGACGTTGGCCCGGCAGTCCCGACCGCGGTACCCGTACCTGCAGAGGGTCAAGGAGCACCGGAACCGCACCTGAGGTTCTACTGGATCACTCATGGTTCTACTGGACCGCCTGGGGTTCTACTGGGCTCCATCTGGGGCTCTATTAGTCTAATTGGTGGTACTGGTTTTCCGACTGGTCGGAAGGATACACCCATTCCAGCTTGAGTCGTTCTGGAGGAAGCTCGGCCCGGACGTCGTCGTAGTTCTCCACGTCTGAAGGGATGAACATGGTGATTGGTCGACCTCGCATGAACATCTTGATAGAGTTTCCCTCTGAAACAACAAACAGAACCGAGGTTTGGGTCAGATGGGCCATTGCTGTAACAGAACCGGCCAGACCAGAACCTCAAGTAGGAGCCCGAAGGTTCTGCTGACAGAATCCCAGGAGGAAAAAACCAACCCCAAACCCAGAGCAGGTGAGAAGCAGGTAAGCCTTGGAGACAGGTGAGGGGCAGGTTTTAGACAGGTGAGGTAAAGTCACCCAGAAGGAGCTTTAGGCCGTTTTAGTCTGAGTCGCCAATAAAAACAACTCGGATATTACGAGCCGTCCCTGCAGAGGTACCAATCAAGGTACAGTGGTACCTTCTCTGCCAATCACAGGCACAGAAGGCCTGTGATTGGCCTGATTTGAACACAAGGAACTGATCTGATTCGCTGTGAAGCTTTGAAAAAGTTCAGGCTCCAATCAGGGTGATTTTTCTTGCAGATCAATTCTATAAACAAGGAAGAGGCGGGGCCAAACAGTGACATCAGCAGATGGATGAGTGAGCCAGACAATGGAAGCACACAGAAGGAGGTGATTGGTTCAGAAACAGGAAGTGTTACACTTTCTGTTAGCCAGCTAGCGGGCTTCAGCTGAACTTACCAGCGAGGCTGTTTTTCTCTCGGGTCGACATTTTGGCTGGTTTGAGACAGAGACATGGTCACATGGTCACTCAACAACAACAACAACAACATGGCGTCTGACAGACTACAGGTCGGAAAACATCTGGACCGTCTGGATTCCTATTGGCTGGTAGACAGTGATGATGACGATAATGATGATGATGATGGGTGTGGTGTGTTTGGCGAGGAAGGACAACCTACCTTGGCTGACCACCGGGTCTTTGTGCCTGAAAGAGCAGGAAACATTCATTACTCTCCTCCCTAATCGGACCCGACACTCACAGGTTCTCAAGTAATCTCAGTTGGGTTATTAAACCCCAAGTGTGTGTGTGTGTGTGTGTGTGTGTTGTACTTGTCTGCGTTCTTCACCACTTTGGCCAGCAGCTTGGAGGTAGATGCTGCCTTCACCAGCTTGTTCCGGTTCTTCTCTGCTGAATCCCAGTTGCTGCTCTGGGATCGCTCCATTCCTGAAGACCGCTTTACGCTGGGACCTCTGGAGACACACACACACACACACACACACACACACACACACACACACACAGAGTGAGCAGCAGGAATCACTGAACTCTCATCAGATTCATCATCACTTTTTTATTCATTGACGCTGAAATGTCAAAGCTTTGACTCAGAAACAACAGAGAGACTTCCTGCCTCACAAACACCCAAAGCACCAGGAGACGCAGTGAGAACCCGGAGGGGGAGGAGTTAGAGTGGGAGGAGCCAGAGGGGGGAGGAGTTAAAAGCAAGGCAGGATCAAGGTGAGGAGTGAAAGGTTTCATTTCAAACACCTTCAGCTCATTTCAGCAGTGAAGAAGAATCAGAGAAGAGCCTGGAGGAAGATGCTTAAGGCGGACTGAAAGGGTTAAGGTAGCCTGAGGAGATCAGACAGAACATTATGTAGCGTTTGTTGCTATGGAAACAGACCATGCAGACAATACCCCTCTGTACTAGTTAGAAGCCAGTGACCTGGGTTCTAAAGGTCAGTTAGCAGTTTGTAGGTCACAGGTTGGCTAGCAGGATAGTTAATTGGTGAGTTCTTTATCAGGTTACAGTTTGTAGGTAGTTAGCTGGTTACAGTTAGCTGGTTGTAGTTGGTTAGCAGGTTAAAGTACCCAGTAATAAGGAAATAAGCAGAACAGCAGTCAGGGCTGCAGCTCCTGCATTAAGGCAGTTTCAAAGTTCCTCCCACTCTTAAACCTGATTGGCTGATCAAGAATACCCTCAGCCAATCAGGTGCAGAGAAAGCCTCAGAGACGGGTTAGTAGGTGAGGTCAGAGCAGCATCAGCAGGAAGACAGGTCAGATGCAGCCGACAAATCAGGAAGTGGAACCTTTTAGGGGCGTGGCCTTTGGCGAAGTCAGGGGGCGGGGCCGACCTCTGGGGGGGGTGGGACAGGATGGGGGACGAGTGATTGGGTGACGGCTCCTTTAGGGGCGGAGCTTCCTCATGCTCCTGGATCTCCTCCATGTGGGAGCGCTGACCGCTCGCCTCCTTCTTCTTCTCTGAGCCGCTGTGAACAGAACCGGGACCATGAGAGAGCGCCAAGCTTCGGTTCTGATGGGTTCTACTCTGGTTCTGGTCGGGTCTGCTCTGGTTCTAAAGTTTCTACTGCCCTCTGGTCGGTTCTGGTTCTGCTGGGCCCAGTGCTGACCCGGTGGGTTCTTACCTCTTGGCGGCCGAAGACACCGTCTCCTTCCTGGTGACGGAGGCGGAGTCTCTCTTGCGTCCGGGCGTGCCGCCGTTGGCGATGCAGGACAGAGACGAGGCTTCGCGCATGGCGGCGCCGCCTGCAGGGGGCAGCTTAGCTGGTGACCGCGCCTTGCAGCGTGTATCCATGGCAACGGGCGGAAGCGCCTTACCTTTGGCTCCGTGCTGCTTCCTGTTGGCCCCAGAATCCTCAGACGCGGCGAGGCGGCGCAGCACGTCGGCGAGCGCCGCCTTCATCACCGTCAGCTCGTCTTCCTGCTGCTGGACGCGCAGCTCCAGCGCAGACAGACGGTCGTTGACGTCGGAGACGCTGGTCGCCGACATGCTGTCATCTGCACAGACACCAGAACCCGCTCAGAACCGCAGCATCACAACCAGAACCGAAGGCCCGTTAGATGGTTCCAAGTATCAGAACACCTGGGGGGAACACCTACACTGTGACCTTTAACCCCTGCATGTTTCCCTTCTGCCACACCTGGATTGAATCTGAGGGTGATTAACAGCCTGTAGAAGAGCTGAGGATCCAACCTGAACCCGGTCACAGGTTCTGATCCGACAGGACCTGGACGGATCTGAAACCAGTTCTGAACCAGTTACTTTAATAAAACCCATCAAGGAACCAAAACCCAAGAAGAACAGAACCCTAGAGGGGAACCGACCCTGTGAACTGATCCCGTGTTCACAAGATGAAACGGGACCAGCAGAACGGAGCAGTGGATTGGATCAGAACCAAAACACTAAGACCCAGGGGTTAAACTCCAGTCCTGGAGGCCCGCTGCCCTGAAACCTGTAGATGAGCCTCTGCTTCACCTGGACAGAATAATGAGGTCGTGAAGGTTCTGGAGAACTGAGGTGATGAAGCCGTTTGTACCTGAGGCTCAGTTAAAACCTGCAGGACTGAAGTTGGACACTCCTGCACTAATGGATCATCCAATCAGCTTCCAGTACAGGACTATGTGTGGCCCAACCTGGGGCTCCAGAACCAACTGAGGACCACTGCTGCCCTTGGTTTCTACTGGGCCGTTCGACCCGGTTGGACCTGTATTGTGCTGGACTTGGGAGACTAGAAACGATTCTGTTCCTCCAGGTTCAGCTGGGTTCTGCTACCTGAACTAGCTGCACCCAGCTGGGACCACACCAGAACCCGGTTCTGGCAGGTTTGGACTCTGTACACCCTCCTGCGGGTGGAGGTGTTGGTTTTGTGGCCCTGCAGCGGCCAGAGGGGCGGTGCAGCCTCTTCCTGAAACAAACAGCAGTGACACGTGTAAACCCGCCAGAGGCGCGTGCGGCCCTCACCTTCCTACCTATGCACGAGCAGGTGAGCAGGTTCGGTTCGGTTCTGGGTGCGTCGGGTCCCGTACTCACCCAAACTTCCGGTGAAGCCGTCCATTTTCCAGCAGAAAGGCGGGAGTCCGGGCCGAAGGCCTGCGGGAGGAGGAGCGCACACCGCGGGCCTCCGTCCGGGGTTTTCCGCCGCGGAGGAGGAGAGCCGGAAAGGGTTCAGGCTCCGCCGCGCTGCGCGCCGTGGCCGGCCGTCACAGAGGCCGAGGATCCGCCGCTGGGCTGCGGGCTGGAGGGGAGAGCCGCACCGGAGGGCTGGACGGCGGGGAGAAAAGCAAGACGAGCCGCGGAAGCCGCGACGCTGCTGCGCGTTTCCGACTGGCTGCTGTGGCTGGAGAGGAGCCGAAAGGAGCCGAGGATAGCCGAGCGTAGGAGGAGGTCTGAGGAAGAGGCGCAGCATCGCCACCTGCTGGTTGCTTTATGATCCACGATCATTAACTGACATTTCAGCTGCTGAAGTTTCAAAGGTTAAAGGTCAAACCTGGATGGACCGATTGGATCAATGAAGCAAAAGACGTAAGAAGAGGAAAAGTCACTTTTATTATTCTGAATATAAAAAGATTAAAATTCACTTTGTAAAAAAAAACACAAAACTCAGTCCCTTCAAATAAAAGCTCCCCAATGAGGCAGGGTCAATAATCTGATCAACCAATCGTTTCCTTGATCAATCACAGAATATTCAAACACAACTTTATTCAGACCAACGTGTTTTCCAGTGTCGGCATTCACATTCATTAAACAGCGAGTCATGTGACCTGAACAGAACCGGAACCGGAACCGGACTGGTAATGTGTTTGCTGCTGATGATGTTCAGGTGATCAGACGTGATGAAGGCCAGCGATTGGTTCTGGAAGGCCTCTCAGGTGAAGCAGGAAGTGAAGGCATCAGGTGCAGACAAAACAAGGTGGCGCTCTTCAGCAGAGTAATACTACGTTCAGTCAGACATTTTCAGTAACCATAGCAACGAGCACATCAGAGGAAGACCACACTAGAAGGAGATGAAGGCACATGCGACTCAGCAGCCAGGTGCAAAACACCTGGCCGAGGCTCCGCCCCCCAGCAGGCCGAGGCCTCAATGGCTGAATTTGACCTTTTCAATGTCGGCGATCAACGTTCGGGCCAGGTAGATTCCCACCATCTGTCAGAGAGAGAGGTGCAGGTAAACTACAGATTACTTAAGGCAGATCCAGAACATCTGAACCAGGCCAGGCTTAACATGTACTTGGGTCGGGTTCTGGTCGGGTTCTGGTACCTGCAGCAGAGAGATGACGATGAAGATGAAGGCCACGGTGTACAGGTTGCGTGGCAGCCATTCCTCCAGCGCCACGATGCATCCTCTGACGAAGATCTTTTCACTCCATTCCTTCTGTTGGGCCAACAGAACCAACAGAACCTCTCAGATCCAACAGAACCTCTCAGATCCAACAGGAACAGCTGAACTCACCTCCTGCTGGTTCCTCACGTCGTAGCCACACTGGGTGTTCAGCACCGAGTCCTGAAAGAGCAGAACCAGGATTACCAAGTGGGTTCGGATCGGAACCGGACTCGTGGCAGGCCCGGGTGGGTTCGGATCGGAACCGGACTCACGGCGGGGTCGGGGACGCAGCAGGAGAACGGGACGCCGCACTTCTCCCGGCTCTGATGGGTCCCGTTGCAGCTGAAATAGACGTTCAGGTTCCAGTCGTTGGGTTCCTGGGCCCCGCAGCAGTGGTTCTGTTCGGGGAGAACCGGGTCAGTACAGGACCGGCCGCCGGGGTACCGGCGGTACCCGGGGGGCCGTACCATCTTCTGCAGAGAGTCGATGAGGTTCTGCAGGTCGATGTCGTCCCGGTAACCCTTGATGTTCTGCAGGAAGAAGTTGTTGATCCACTCTCGGACCTGGCTCTGGAAAACCACGGCCAGAACCGCCACGGTCAGCTCCAGGAAGAAGATGAACCCGATCACCCCGGAGAACTGGGCCGGAACACACCGGGTCAGAACCAGAACAACACACGGGTCAGAACCCCGTCGCCCCAGAGATCTGGACTAGAACCGGCTCTGACCCGGAACCAGTGCAGTTGCAGAACCAGGGCCCGGTTCTGGACCTGCAGACTGATCCTAACCCTTAGCAGCCCGACCCGGTGACCTTTGACCCGGCTTCGGCTGTGATTTACAAACTGCAGATTCTGGTTGCCGTGGCAACAGGTTCTGCTTTGTTTGAAATCCATCAGAAACGGATCAGAACCAAAGTCAGCGATTAAAGCTGCTGTTTCTGAACCGGTTCTGGTCCTGGTCCGCTCCACAGCTCTAAATGTTGTGGGGGTCAGAACCAGAACCGGGTCAGACGTACAAACTTGAGCAGGCAGATGTTCTCCCGCAGCGCTCCCACGCAGCCGGCGAAGCCCAGGATGAAGGTGACTCCGCCCACCACCAGAACCAGCCAGACCGGGTCAAAGCCGTGCAGCTGGGTCACCCGGGTCAGGTCCAACAGAACCCCCTGCAGACAGAACAGGTCGGTCAGTTCTGCCCACTGCAGACGGGTCGCGGTTCCGAGGTCCGGTCGCCTCACCTTCTCGCTCCACGCCCAGAACCCGATGGCAATGAAGGCGGCTCCGGCCAGCTGCAACAGAACCAGAACCAGAGTCACACTGAGGGAAGAACCCAGGTTCTGCAACCAGAACCGGACCTGAGAGTACTGACTGAATAAACAAACCGAACCAGAACCAGACTGTTTCCTGGTTGCTCTTTGACAACTTCCTGTGTCACTTCCTGCTGCCGAGAAGCTTCGGCATGTTGCTGACATCACTTCCTGGTTTCTGCATGGCAACAGGAAGCGAGGAGGTTCTGGTTCTGGCGGGTCCAGCGGGTCAGGTGACTCACCCAGAAGATGATGTTGTAGCTGAACATCAGGTACTTGTAGCAGCAGCTGACCTCAGGGTTGTCATAGCGATAGTAGTACATCTGGAGACACACGGCACAAACTGGGTGAACTGGTTTAACTGGGAGACACTGCAGCAGCACCAGCTGGGCCACACCGATCCAGAGCTTCACCAGTACAGAACCAGAACCAGAACCTGGACTGATCGGATCCCATCTTTTCTTTGACAACAAATATGAATCTGCTTGGACTTCCTGTTTCCTGCAAGATGGCGGCTGGTGCAGTCGAGCTTTAAATGCTTCAAAGCTACATTTAACAGACATTTTATCTCCACCAGAGATTTGACGAACGATTCAGATAAACCTGCAGCAGCTAACGTGGCGAGGCTAAACGTAGCTTCTAGCTCAGGATGCAGGAGGGAAAACTTCACAGACAGAAGGAAACCTGGGAGCTGATTAAAGACATAAAGCTGCCCGTCTAAAGACGGAGAGGAAAGCAGCTCTTCCCCGAACACGCCGAGCTAAAGAGACGAGGTGAAAAACAAAAACCAAACACAATGAAGATGAAGAGCCGACTCTTAGAGAATTACAAGACAGGAACCTCTGGGCTGCAACTGGAAACATCAACGAGAGAAATGGGGAAACCAATGAAGCGTCAAACATGATCCGCTTCCCATAGAAGGGCTGAACAAATCTCTGGAGTTCTGCCATAAAGAGGATCAGGACTCACTGCTGGACGGAGCTTCAGGTTCTGGGATTTAAAATGGACCAAACCGGAGGCTGCGGCGGTCACCTTGGCGATGGATGAGGTCCACAGACCGGCCAGCGATCATCAGGTTCAGTCCAGAACCGCGTGATTCGCCTCGGGGAAGGGAACCAAGAAACACGACTACCTGGAGGATCTGAGAGGAACCCGAGGCCGGAGGAGAACCGCAAAGACCCATTATGTCAGCAACATCAATGGGAAAGGAACCATGACGCTGTACAGAGTGGTAATAACACAGTTATAACCTCATCACTTTCATTGGTTTGCTTCCTAAAGGAGGTGGGATCTGGCTCTGCAGCTTCAGATTTATTATTTTATTTAATAATAAAAGCTGATTCCTGCTTTTATTATTGATTATTAGAAATAAAGAGGAAGGGTCTGTTTGTTTCTGCCAAAATAAGGGAGCAGATTTTATTTTGTCCAGGAAACAGAACCAGATGTTTGTCTGTCAGTAACAGGTCAGCAGGGGGCGCTGTTCAGCATCAGACACGGTGGTAGATGGATTATTCTAGAAGTTATTGATCAGACACAGTACATATTAAGAAATATTTATTATTTATTTTGTTTTATTAACTACAGGTAAACTACAGGACCCATCTGATCCAGAACCATCCGATCCAGAACCATCCGATCCAGAACCATCCGATCCACACATGGACAGATAAATGATCTCTAGAGTCTCAGAGACTTTTGTCTGTTTGGACGTTGTGGACAAAGTGATGGACTCAGACAGAACTGAGACCATCACTATTAAAATCCATAACAATCATAGGACAGATTATTGGAAATTTAACAAAACTTTGCTACAAAATCTACAATTTACAAATGAAAAGGAAGAAAAATCACCTTTGGTCAATGTTGGGAACTAATGAAACAGGAAGTTCTAAAGAATGTGTTTATTATGATGATTATTATTTTACCAGTTTTCCTCTGAAATCCTCAGCACCATTCACCCAACCTAACCCGTCCAACTGGAACGGTTCTGGTCGGGTTCTGGTCCGGAGAAAGAACCTTTAAAGCTCCACTCAGAACCACCTGACGGGGTTCGGTCCCCAGGTCCAGTTCGGGTCAAAGCAGGATGTTCCAGAACCTTGACCAGAGTCTGGGTCATTAGGGAGTACTGTCCCTTTAAAACAGAACCGTAAAACCCAACTGAGCTGAACTCTTAACCGACAGGAAATGGATCATGATCCGGTTAAAGAACCTTTCAGGTCAAAGTTCTCTCTAATCGCTGACCTTTGACCCCCAACCCTTTACATGACGGTAACATCCCATAATAACCCCGGAAGCGGCGGCAGGCTGACAGAGTGAAACCGACTCACAACCCGGTTCTAGCAGAACCGAACCGGATTCCAGCTGGTAGAGTTCTGCTCTAAAGCCTGAAGTTGGCCCATTAGTTCTGGTTCTCAGTCTGGACCGAACCGGAAGTAGTTGGTGCTAACGGCTAACGGAGCTCTAAAACCCTAAAACAGAAGCGGAACCTGAGCGGAATCATTCTGGATCAGAACCTTTCTCCTCACCTCTCGGATCGATCAGATAATCAATAACTCTGCTCTTCTTCTTCTGCTGCTGTTCTTCCTCTGCTCCAACTCAGTCCTCCTCTTCCTCTTCTTGTACTCCTTCTCTTCTTCTACGGTTGTTTACCAGCATTCCGGCTGGCGGTGGCTCTAGCGCCGCCAGCCGGCAGGAAGCGGAAGCTACATTGTTATGCCGAGAAACGCGCGCCCTGTCGCGGGGGCGCGCATCGCTCTCATCTCTCGCATATTGATGATGAGCTAACGGACTGAAATCTGACCGAAGAGGAAACTTTTAAAGATATTCGTAACATTATCATGTTTCTGAACCACTGTTCAGAAACATGATAATGTCAATAGGACATATCTATTGATATGAAACTTACAGCTCAGAGAAGAAAATGTAGAAAATATTTTTTCATTTTTATCCCTTTATTTCTCCAAGTTAGCAGGAGGATGCATATTTCGGCAAAAGGCGATTATTAGCCTACCAATATCTGCATCCTATGTCTATTTCCCCAAATATTGTCTTATGGATATGAAACTTAAACCAGCAGCTCAGAGAACAGGTACGATGCGCGTTCCCCCGATAGGGCGCGCTTCTCGGCATAACCCTGTTCTGACTGTCTGTGCTACCTCGTCAGATTTTCCTACCGTAGCACAGATAGATGGCTAAGTCTATCTGTTGGTGCTACCCGTCTAAAACTGCTACCGTCATGGTTACAATCAGAAACTACAGCAGGTTGTTGTAAAATATATTTTATAACATTGTTAGAGTGACTGAAGTGGAAGCTTAGCAGTTATGGTTAGCTTAGCATCGGAACAATTTCTATCCATGACGAAACCACAAGAAGATGACTTGCTTCATCTGAATATCTACCCGTTTAAAATGAAAAGCTGTAGATTGTACAGACCATTGAGAACCATTGTAACATATGAATCCATTTTGTAATGTAAATATTTAAGTGAAGCTACAACAGCAGGAATTAACTTTAGTTTTGTCTAGGACTTGCAGCGGCGGCCATGACGGCGTTATGGTTTGTTTTTATCGTCAGAACAGATTTAAAGACAAACTGTGTCACGGCTCTGATCCTCCAATAAAACCAGCACAACCAGGATCCGGTTACATATATAAGATTATTATAAATATTTATACTGCTACAAGCAAGGACGTTGCCATGGTTACTGGCAGCCTAATTTACATTAAGATGAATTTATGGAGGCGACAGGCGGAGCAGCAGCTGTTGTGATTTTTAAAGGACCGGTGCTCAGGTTCATGAGGCCCAAGATCACCTGGTTACCATGGCAACACACACCCAGCGTTACCCAGGGTTCTGTTAATGGTCAGACAAAACCCAGAACCATCAGAACCAATGAAGGTCCGTGTTCAGGACGCACAGCAGAGGGCCGCTGGGCATGCTCAGTGGCCGCCCTCCACTGGCTCAGAACCGGTGCATCGCTTCCTGCCTCATTCCTCCTGCACAGAAATCAGTCGTCTGGGTCAGAACCTTTGGACCAATGAGGCGTCAGAATCTTTGGACCAATGAGGCGTCAGAACCTTTGGACCAATGAGGCGTCAGAACCTTTGGACCAATGAGGCGTGGAGGACGGTTGGTTATTTTTCCTCAGCCTGCAGGAATCATGGCCGACAAGAAGGTGAAACTCAATTCAACTCTTCCTGACCTCGGCTCCATTCAGCAGCTGCTGCTCTGCACTCAGCAAGTTCTGGTTCTGGTTCATTTGGGCCCCCAGCAGGTTCTGCTGCCTTTCAGTTTTTACTGTTTCTATAATGTACAAATTTCTACAATCTGTAGAATCCTGCTCTGGTTTGAGCTGTCAGTTTTCACAGGAAGTGACACGTTTCACAGTTTTCATGGAGACCAAATGTTTCCATGACTGGCTTCCTCTAGATCAGTGGTGCCCAAAGTGGATGTTTTAGTCTCTCCTGGTTTAACGCACCTGGATCCAGAAAAGGTTCTTGTTACCAGCAGGGAGAGAATTAAACTTGCAGGATGCCGGCCCTCCACTTTGGGCCCCACAGCTCTAGAGCCTGAGAGGTTTTGAGTACAAGCGTTACAAGTTTTGAGAAGAAAGACATGAAGCCCTGCTTTCAAAATGAAAATGAAAGCAAAAGTACTACCAGTTTTGAGAACAAAATACATGAAATCCTCCTTGAGCTCCAACTGTCTGCTCGCTTATGAAACATGGAACTGCCTTTTTGGCAGAGTCGCCTAGCAACCTCTCAGCCAATAGAATGAAAGCATTGTACTGGGTGTGTTTGTTTCCTTCTAGCGGGTGTGCCTGTGTGGCTACTATGGATTGTAGCGACCTGCACCGCCCACTGGAAGTTGTGAAAATGAGGATAGCGACAATTAACAGATGTGATCTGTGGGAGCTAATTTCACTCGGTAGCTAAGCTAACCCACAGAAGGAAGTGAGGAGAAACCTTCCAGAAGAAGGTCGTCAAACTCAGGTGAACCTCCTTATATAAATCCAGATGAGATGTTCTTGATGAACTCTGACGCTCCACCAGATCTCCATCTGACAGGGAAAGTGAGTTTCCTAAATCTGATGGTATTACCACCTTGTCCAGTATTGAGGTCAGTCTGTCGAGGAAAACTGGCCTGGTTCCTGACGTCCCACCCAGAGGGTCACCCTAACGGCCCCTAATGGCCGCTCTTCCTCTTTGTCACGACTTGCTCTTGTTTCTGAACCAGGCTGGTTTTAGTGACTCATCCCAGTCCCAGGGGTGTTTTACATTTAGCTTTGGGCTAAAAACAACCTATAAAACCTTTTCCACCTCTTTCTCTCCAGAATCAAACATCATATATTTTTCATCCATCAGAACTTTGAGGAGGCGTTTGGTTACTTTGTGTGATTCATTTTAAAGGTGTTGATGCTAAACAAAAATCTCCAGCAGGGGAATAAAGGAATGAGCTCTGATTATCTTGACATCATCAAACTGCAGACATGAGCAGGAAGTGGAAATAATTCCAATTCAAAAATACTTTATTAATCCCAAAGGGAAATTAAATGCAGCTCATTAATTCTTCACTTATTATAGATAAAAAGAGAAAAAATCTCAATGAAAGTACAGAGTCACGCCAGCGTGCTGTCACCCTCAGCGGCGCAAACAGGAAGTGGAAAATAAAGCAACAGGAAGTAGACTGGTCAGTCCAATTAGCTAAGCTAACCAGCTGGTTAATCTGTGGGACACTTTGATGTGTCCTGTAGGGGGCGCCCTCTAGCGTTGTTCTGTAGGTTCATCAGTTTGGAGTTTCAGTCATTCTTCCTGAAGCTGTCTGGTACCAAACGCCACTGAACCGGTTCCGGTCCGGTCCGGTCCGGTCCGGTCCGAGCGCAGTTTGAGCTGTGGTAGGTGAAGGTGATGGGCAGCGCCAGAAGCACGATGCTGCTCACCACGCAGACTCCACCCAGCACCCGGCCCGCCACCGTCGTCATGGAGATGATGACCCACCAGCAGGCCGCGGGGATGCTGGCGTAGTCTGGGTTCCCGGTCTCCAGATCCGAACCGTGCTCCAGCAGCTGGGCCAGCGCGCTTTAGATCGCCATGGCGACACAAACAAAGACGAGCAGCATCACCATCTCGCGGTAACAGCGGCGCAGCGTCAGGCCCAGAGTCTGCAGGCCCAGGAAGTGACGGGCCAGCTTCATCACCCAGAAGATCCGCAGCACCAAACCTTCCGCTCAGCTGTGCTGCCTGAGTTTTGGACTTTGTATGCCTGGATTTTTCATTAAAATCATAATTTCCGCACACCAACCTGGGTTCTCAGCGTCTGCCTCACCACTTCACACCACAACTCATGACAGATCTGGGTTCGCCGTCCGTCTGAGCCAGTCACTGATAGTGGACAGACACTGGAGCAGGACAGACAGCCTGTCCAACTGCTGAGGTCTAAACAAAAACACAGTTGGACGTCCTCGGCATAAATGTGACAGGAGACTGATGGCAGCCAGGAAAGGAAACCCAGTGGACTCAGAACGCAGCCTGGAGGAACCCCGGCTAAAGGGGCGGGGTCTCAGGGAGAACGTTAGACACAGGAAGTGATGTCAGGTGTGAGAGAAGCTGAGGCAGGAACAGGAAGTAGCTGATCTGTGGTGACAGGAAGTGAACCGAGATGGAGGCGAAGATGTTACTGCTGCTGCTGCTCGCCACTCTGGGTAAGACTGGAGGGCTGGTTCTGGTTCTGGTTCTGGTCGGGCAGAAATGACGCGGCACTGGGTTCTGTTTGGGTCAGACCCTGGGTCCGTCCTCTGTGGTTCTGAAAGGCACAGACATCAGGAGGAGAACCAGGAACTGCAAATACAAACAGGTCCGAAACAAACTGGCAGACTGGCCCAGGTTCTGCTGGTTCTGTTGGTTCTGCTTGTTCCTCTGGTTCTTCTCTTCCAGGTCCAGCAGCCGGCAGCCATCATGGCCGCCCCATGCCAGGCTCTCCGTATGACATCAGCAGGAACGCCGCCGCTGTCCAGCAGGCCGTCCTCGGCGCCGCCCACTCCTTCAACAGCCAATCAAACGACGCCTTCCTGTTCAAGCCGTCGGCCGTCGTCAGAGCGCAGCGACAGGTACCGCTTACCTGGTGACAGTTGTTGCTATGGTGATATGGGAGGCGGGTCAGAACCTCCAGCAGGTCCAGACTCTGATGTCTAGATCCAACTGGTTCAAAAAACCTGGAAGTCCAGTTTCTCCAGAACCACCAGAGGAGAATCTACTGGGAGGGAACCAGTGGGCGGGTCTCTGCTCTCTGATTGGTCAGAAACACAACTAAAGTGATCAGGCTGAAACCTGGGAGTAGTAATGACCTCTGACCTGACCCTCCAGAGCCACATAAAGACGGTCACAAAGTCGCCTTCTATCAGCTGAACAACATCTAGAATCTAGATAACTAATGTCTCAGTGAGTCTAGAGAAACTCATCCAGTCGCTTTGATTCCTGCAGCAGCGTCTGTCCAACAAATCAATCCTCCAGCTGCAGCTGATCCAGAACGCTGCTGCTGGAGTTCTGACCAGAACCAGGAGGATAGAGACATAAACCCAGTTCTCCAGAACCTCCACTGGCTCCCTGTAGCTCAGAGGATAAACTTTAAATCCTGTTAGTTTATAAATCACTGAACGGATCAGAACCACAACACATTAAAGATCTGCTGCTGCTGGATCAACCTTCCAGACCCCTCAGGTTCTGGTTCTGGTTCTGCATCAGAATCAGAACCAAACGAGGAGAAGCAGCTTTCAGCTTCTATGCACCACAAATCTGGAAAACAGCTGAAACACTGAGATCCTTTAAATCCAGACTAAGACCAGTTGGTTAGAGTTTTATTTGAAACATAATCAATAATCAATTTAACAATGGAACTCGACTTAATGTCATGTTTGAATGTTGATTCTATGCTGCATGATTTTGTTTTTGTGTTTTTATGATGTAAAGCTCTTTGAAAAGCCTTGATGCTGAAATGTTTTATACAGATCAAATCTGATTTGATTTGAAACCTTCCCTCTGTCTGATTGGTCAGCTCCGTCAGTCCCTCTGTCTGATTGTAAGTAAGTAAACTTTATTTCTATAGCGCTTTTCACAGACCAGGGTCACAAAGTGCTGCACAAAGTGTAAAAAATAAAATAAATTAAAAGCAACATACAAAACAATAAAACACAGTATTAAGCTAAAAAGCAAGTTTAAAAAAGTGGGTCTTAAGTTGTTTCCTAAAAGTGTCTATACAATCCAGAGATCGAATGGTTCGACTGATTGGTCAGCCCCGTCAGTCCCTCTGTCTGATTGGTCAGCCCCGTCAGTCCCTCTGTCTGATTGGTCAGCCCTGTCAGTCCTCCAGCAGTCATAACCCCTGGAAGGAGGAAAATGGATCAGAACCAGAACAGATGCAGGCGGCACCGTTAAAGCAACAGTAGTTTATTAGAAGCTCAGGTCTGTAGTGATTGGACGGAGCAATCAGCCAATCAGAGAAGGGCTCAACAGAACCAGAAACCGTTTCTCCGCTGCAGAACCTGCTCACAAGAAACAATACCTCCTTTCAAAATAAAAGCATGTTCAGATTCAGTCTAAGGTGTGAGAACCAGAACCAAGTTCTGCTGAGCCTAGAACCTGAAGAAGACCTGTTCCCGCAGTTCTGGTCTGGACCCAGGCCCGGTTCCGGATCGGAGCAGAACCTAACGGACCGGCTCTGTGTTCCAGGTGGTCAGAGGGATCCGGTACATCGTGGACTTCCAGATCTCCAGGACGGTTTGTCCCAAACGGAACCGGACCTCAGACCTGGACCGGTGCCGCCTCCAGCCTCCGGGCCGGCTGGCCCAGGTGAGTCTGGATCTGAGTCGCAGGAGGACCCGATGGTTCTGGAGGTTCTGACCGACCCGTCTCTGTCCAGACCTTCCGGTGTCACCTGGAGCTGTGGCTGATCCCCTGGAAGCCTGGGCGGGAAACCCTGGAGCTGCTGTGCAGATCGCCCCAACAGGAACTGGTTCTGATCTGAAACCAGCTCTGTTCCGGAACCAGAACCGGTTCTGATCAGGATCTGATTCTGTTTAAATGATGAGTGAATAAAGAGTTGCAGCAGATCCAGACCCGGTTCTTCTATTCTCTAGAACCTCCAGAGTCCAGTAGGTCTACAGGTTGGATTAGACGGAACCGGGCCGAACCAAAACCAAGTTAACTCGCCTGATTTAACTTTTTCACAATTTTTAGAACTGGGTCAGGGTCCGGAACCAGGACCGGAACCGGGTCAGGATCCGGAACCAGAAACAGGACGGGAACCGGGTCCAGGACTGGGACCGGGACCAAGACCAGGACCTTAACCGGTCCGGAACCGGTTTTAACCAGGACCAGGTTCCCAGGAAACTGGTTAAAACCGGGTCCGGAACTAGGACCAGAAGCAGGACCGGGTCCGGGTCCGGAACCAGGACTGAATTAGACCTGGAACCTGCAGGTTCTGGTTCTGTCCCTTGCAGCCCATTGAGTTCCTCAGCAGGCCAAAGTTCTGATGTCGACCCAACAGTTGGTCCGGGCCAGCAGAACCGGGCCAGCACTACAACAGAGCAGTAGGGGAAGCAACACAGGAACATTCAGTCTGACATGAAATAATGGCGGAGCAACAGAACCAGAACCGGGCCAGATTGGGCCCCTCAGCTTCCAACAGCTGCTTTTAAAGTCCCCAAGTTCTGATCCAAACAGGACTGGGTCATCAGAACCAGCAGGGAGGGAGGCTGGACCCAGTTCCGACCCAGTTCTACGGTCCCTGCAGGTCCAAAACGGCAATGTACGGCGAGCGGAAGGATCCGATGTAGAGTTTCCCATGATGCTCGTGGGCCTCGCTGACGTAGGCGGCCACCAGGCCGTTGGGGTCGTGGAAGCTCCGCCTACAGACGCCGCCATCTTGGATCTCGGCCACCAGGCTGTAGCGAGGGACGGCCTTCATGAGGACGTCCTGGCTGAACAGCTGCAGGGCGGAAACCGAGATGTGACCTTTGACCTGGAGAACTGCTGCTGCCTGAGGCTGCCTTCACCCATCTTTACTGCCGCAAACAGAGCGCTGCGGCGGCCATCTTTACTGCCGCAAACAGAGCGCTGCGGCGGCCATCTTTACTGCCGTAAACAGAGCGCTGCGGCGGCCATCTTTACTGCCGCAAACAGAGCGCTGCGGCGGCCATCTTTACTGCCGCAAACAGAGCGCTGCGGCGGCCATCTTTACTGCCGCAAACAGAGCGCTGCGGCGGCCATCTTTACTACCGTAAACGTAGCCCTGCTGGGCGGTGGCTACGTTCCTCTTCGGTCACATATTGCAGTCGGGTTTAATCAGCAGCAGCATCAAGATCTGCTGGGTGAACGCAGCCTTTGACTAGGACGTCTCAGGCCTTCTCATTAGTTTCTCATCCAGCAGGTCAGAGGTCACATGAAACTGACGGGCCCGTTTACCTTGAAGATGAGCTTCTTGACCCAGGGTCTCTGGGACAGGAAGTCCAACATGGAGAAGCCGGGGTTGGGCCGGACCGCCGCCATGGAGACCCAGTATCCTCCGGAGGAGCTGGGCCGGATGTTGTCCGGGAAACCGGGCAGGTTGTCCACAAACGTGTCCATGCCCCCCTTGTTGAGGCCCGCCACATGGACCCTGGATGGAGACAGAGCCGGTCAGGGAGGAGACCACCCATGGACCGGGGCGGTCCTGGGTCAGCGTGGGGCCGACCTGCGGATCCGGGCCATGGTGGTCTCGGCCACCAGAACCGACTCCTGGTCCGGCAGCAGCTGGATGCCGTTGGGGAAGCGCAGGTTCTCCATGACGACCGTCAGTTCCCGCGTCTCCGTGTCGTACTCCAGCACTCTGAGGCGGACAGGAGGACAGGCTTTTATTCTGAAGGGTCCTGGCAGCTGACCTTTGACCCAGGCGGCGGGTCGTACCGTCCGTCCGCCGTGGCCTCCATGATGAGGTGCAGGTAGTCCCGGCGTTGCCACCTGCTGCTGGAATCGGTGAAGTACAGCTTCCTGCCGTCCTGCGTCACCGCCACGTCATTGATGAACGACAGCTTCCTGCCGCCGACCTCTTGCCCCCCCGCCACCAGCCGGGTCACTGCACCTGCAGGGAGACGGGTCGTCAGCGCGACCTGGAGGCGGGAGGAGGGGAGGGGGATCAAAACTCACCTGTAGCAGGGTCGACCTCGAACACGCCTAGGTAGGCGTCGGCTACGAACAACGTCCCATTAGGCCCCGCCCTGATGCCCAGGGGCCGCCCGCAGGTGGGCTCGTCCTCCCTGGCGCCTGCAGAGGGTCAGAGGGCAACCAGGGTCAGTCTGGAGGTGGAGCCATGCTCAGCCAATCAGATTTGTTTTGCCACTTTTAGCCCATCAGGTTCATTCAGTTCATATTGAACCAGGCTAACAGCTAGCAACCTGTTAGCTTGGTTCAACATGGTTCAGCAGTTCACTTCAGGGTCAGGACTGGTTATCCTAACGGAGAACCAGTCAGAACCAGTTCTCACAGACCCAGCTTCACCCAATTTGAGCATCTCACCACACGGCGGCCTGCCGAGCGTTGCCAAGGTAACGATTCTCCGTCCAATCAGCTTGAGGATTTTGCCGTCAGCTGTTCCAGTGAAGAAAACATCTGCGGAGAGAAAAACAGACTCAGGTTCTGGCACTGGTTCTGGTCGGGAACCAGAAGTGAAGCTGCTGACCCCCCATGTTGACGATGGACTCTGGACCCAGAAGCTGGTCCTCGTAGAGCCGCCGGGCCTCCCGGAGCCGCAGGTTGGGCTCCCAGCAGCCCTTCATCTGGGGCGGCTCCTTCAAGCTGCAGCCAGCAGGGGGCGCCGCAGGTCGCCATGGAAACAAGGGGGCAGGAGAGAGGTTGAGGGAGGGCGGTCAGAGAGGGTTTGGTCTGATTCTGACTCGGTCCAGACCGACTCACCTGAAGGCCTCTGGCTGGATGGGAGACTCCAGGATGAGGAAGATGATGAGAAGAAGAAGAATCAGGAAACCGCCCAGAGACAGCAGAGTGACCCGGAACACCTTCCCACTGTAGGAGCTGGACAGGAGTTTAAAGGGTTAACGCGCAGAGATCATCTTAACACAAACGTGAGAAACCAAAACAGTTTCTGTGGCTCCTATTAAAACTCAACAGACAGAAATGTTAGAGCTGCTAAAGCCACATTAGCATTAAATTAAATCTCAGTTTGTTGCTCATCATCAGTGCAGCAGATTGAACTCATCCTGCAGGGCCGGTCCAAGGCTGCATGAGGCCTGGGGCAGAATCTGACCTAGGGGCCCCTCTGGCTGCTAAAACCATCAGCACCTCTAACAGCTTCTGGGTTCAATTTAATCTGGGAGAGAGAGAGTAGATTAACTGGCCAACCTGAAAACAATCAGTTATAATTACAGTTTATTCATTTGTATTTATGAACAAACAGCTCAAACTCACAGCATCAGATTGTTGCTATGGTAACAAAACAATCTAACTTTGAATATTGTTCTTTCATCTTTTACAAAGTAAACTTGCCAGCTCCTTTAAATCATCCATTTAAATGTTAAACAGTTTAAAATATTTTAATTGATGCTGAAACCATTAAATCAAATTCAGCAGCTTTGATCATCTGAATAAATAAATGTTACATTTATGTATCTGTATTAAAATATTAACATTTATGGCCCCTGAAGCCCTGTAACAGTTTAACATGTTACAGTTTAATAATATGTAACAGCTTAACATGTTACAGTTTAATAACATGTTACAGTTTAACATGTAACAGTTTAATGACATGTAACAGTTTAATAACATGTTACAGTTTAATAATATGTTACAGTTTAATAACATGTTATTAAACTGTTACATGTTATTAAACTGTAACATGTTACAGTAACATGTTATTAAACTGTAACATGTTACAGTTTAACATGCTATTAAACTGTAACATGTTATTAAACTGTAACATGTTACAGTTTAATAACATGTTACAGTTTAATAATATGTTACAGTTTAACATGTAACAGTTTAATAACATGTTACAGTATAATATGTTACAGTTTAATAACATGTTACAGTTTAATAACATGTAACAGTTTAATAATATGTTACAGTTTAATAATATGTTACAGTTTAACATGTAACAGTTTAATAACATGTTACAGTATAGTAACATGTTACAGTTTAATAACATGTTACAGTTTAATAATATGTTACAGTTTAACATGTAACAGTTTAATAACATGTAACAGTTTAATAACATGTTACAGTTTAACATGTTACAGTTTAATAACATGTTACAGTATAATATGTTACAGTTTAATAACATGTTACAGTTTAATAACATGTAACAGTTTAATAATATGTTACAGTTTAATAATATGTTACAGTTTAACATGTAACAGTTTAATAACATGTTACAGTATAGTAACATGTTACAGTTTAATAACATGTTACAGTTTAATAATATGTTACAGTTTAACATGTAACAGTTTAATAACATGTAACAGTTTAATAACATGTTACAGTTTAACATGTTACAGTTTAATAACATGTTATTAAACTGTTACAGTTTAACATGTTATTAAACTGTTACAGTTTAACATGTTATTAAACTGTAACATGTTATTAAACTGTAACATGTTACAGTTTAACATGTTATTAAACTTTAACATGTTGTTAAACTGTAACATGTTACAGTAACATGTTATTAAACTGTAACATGTTACAGTTTAACATGGTATTAAACTTTAACATGTTACAGTTTAACATGTTATTAAACTGTAACATGTTATTAAACTGTAACATGTTACAGTTTAATAACATGTAACAGTTTAATAACATGTAACAGTTTAACATGTAACAGTTTAATAACATGTTACAGTTTAACATGTTACAGTTTAATAACATGTTATTAAACTGTTACAGTTTAACATGTTATTAAACTGTTACAGTTTAACATGTTATTAAACTGTAACATGTTATTAAACTGTAACATGTTACAGTTTAACATGTTATTAAACTTTAACATGTTGTTAAACTGTAACATGTTACAGTAACATGTTATTAAACTGTAACATGTTACAGTTTAACATGTTATTAAACTTTAACATGTTACAGTTTAACATGTTATTAAACTGTAACATGTTATTAAACTGTAACATGTTACAGTTTAATAACATGTAACAGTTTAATAACATGTAACAGTTTAACATGTAACAGTTTAATAACATGCTACATTAATAACATGTTACAGCTGTTTTATAACCTCCTGATTGCTGCTGATAATGTGGCAAAAAAACATTTGTACACAAAGTCATAAATTATGTGAATCTTCTGTTAAATGATTTGGAGACTCAGAATGAGCCCGGTTCCGGTCTGCATTCAATCAGCCTGGTTCCGGTCCGAGAAAAACTCAGCTGGTATATTTACACCTGAGAGAAATGAATGAATAAAGTCATGAACTTGTTAGTCCAGCGTTGGTAGCTGGACCTGAACCAGAACCAGAACCAGGACCAGGACCAGGACCAGGACCAGGACCAGGACCAGGACCAGGAGGATCCCTCTCCCTGGCTCTGGTTCCTCCTGGTTCTGGTACCAGCTCCTAAACACCAAGATATTTTGATGAACCGGGTCGGTGTTTGTCTTCAAGGTTCTGGAGCTGCAACCAGAACTTCTACTGGGCTGACGGAGGACGGTCCAGAACGAAAACCTGGAGGACGGGTGCAGAACGGGACCAGACTGCTGTGATCCAACGGGTCAAACATGAAGCTATCAGGTCCATCAGAACCTTCTGGGTGGTTCCGAATCGCTCTATACCCCATCCAGATAATCCGGGTTTAAACCGGATGTGAGGCAGTTCCGGTCTGCTTCCCTCTGATTGGCTCCTTCTCTTGGAACCAGAACCAACAGACCCGGAACCGCAAAGCCCTGTGACCTGATCCAGGACCGCATGTCCAGATGAGGTTCGGGTCTCACCTGCTTCCTTTGTGTCTCCGCTCCGGAAGTTCCTCTGTGATCACGTGAGCTCGGTGCAGCCGCCGGAAACGGACTCCAGCAGACTCGTTCATGTTCGACTCGGCTCGGTTCGGTTTCAGTCAGAGCAGATCTGGACTAGCGGTTCAGCGGGATGTCTAGCTGGGCTCCTTCTTCTGCTGCTGCGGTAAAAGCAGAGGGTCGGATTTATCGCCCCCAGCGGCATAGGAGGGAACTACAGCTGAAAACACGAAGCTTCTCGCGAGGTTTCGGGGCTTTTCTCACTGTAGCACCGTAGAGGCCAGCTGACTGTCAGTGCTACCTCGTCAGATTCTCCTACCGTAGCACGGATAGATGGCTAAGTCTTTTCGGTGCTACGCGTCCAAAACTGCTACCGTCATGTTTACAAACAGAAAACTATAGCAGGTTGTTAATGTTAAATATATTTTATAACATTATTAGAGTGACTGAAGTGGAAGCTTAGCAGTTATGGTTAGCTTAGCATCGGAACAATTTCTATCCATGACGAAACCACAAGAAGATGACTTCCTTCATCTGAATATCTACCTGTTTAAAATGAAAAGCTGTAGATGTTTGCACTAATCCTTTACTAGAATATCCTACCTGTTAAAATATTTTAGATACAGAGGTTAGTAAGAATAAAACAGTATCAGAGGAAACAGGTTTTTATTGGAATTAAATTAACACAGACAACAGATCAACGCAACTCTTTTTTGCACATTAATCTGTTGTATGACAGACTTTATTAAATGCAGCCACAATTTGTCACTGAACTGCGCAGGTCACTGGAGTGATGGGATATGATTAATATACACTAATATTACACTTTTACACAGATTCAATCCCACATAGCATCGTTACCAAAGTCTATTTAGCAAAGTTTAGTAAAAAAGAGTGTAATTAAACTAAAATATTTTAAAGTATAGGTACAAAAAAGCCACAAAACAACATATTTTGTTCTGATTGACCACCAAATAATGACTTGTTTACAGTAACAATATTACAGACGGCAAACTAAAGTCATTTATAAATAAATTTATAAGCTGCTTGTCAAGGTAAGAAAAACATGAAGTAATTCAGCAGCTTAATGAAAGCCAGGAATAAAATAAATTAAATAAAGCTTAGCGAGGAAATAAATCACATGAAACAAAACTTCCACAAGAAATCTGCTGAGTAAGCAGGATGTGACGTAGCATCGACGTGCGCATGCGCACTGCCACCAGGCAGGACGGATTTACGGGTAGCACAGATAAACAGAACACCTGTTAAAACCATCCGTATCATCAGTCAACAGCTGGATCAGAACAAACTGCTTCCCTTATCGACGGGAGATCAAACTCCCATTTTCTGAGCTGCGGCTCCGTTACCATAGCTACGGTCACAGGAAACCTGCCAAAATAAAAGCATATCACCTCCACGGTTGTTGAAATAAGCCGAGGTAACTTTACTCTATGAACGATATTTAGTCCACGGTGAAAACATGAATCAGATGGAGGCTCATTTCCCGTCTGAAGTCCCGTCAGACCCGGTTCTGTCGGAACATCTGGACCTCCTGCTGGTTCTCAAACTGAAGTTCGCTTCTGATTCGGCTACTTTTTCAAATCTTGATCGGCTTTAATCTGCTCTAGTTTGAAAGTTAAAATATGGAGACACTTGAAACCCGGACCGTGTTAAGCTGCTCTAATGTTATATCTGGAATAATGGGAACATTTTATAAGAATGAATCACTTTTTACTAAGATCTGGACGGAACAGGGATCACTGGTTAAACATGTATAATGATGAAGTTAGGGTTAATAAATGTAATGTTCCTGCTACTCCAGGAGAATATGCTCTACCAGTGTGTAACTACTAATCCTCTATCAATAACGGTTATTGATTGGAGATCTCTTTATTGATTGGTTGATCAGTTATTGGCTTTTCTTCACTGGAGGGAAACAAACGGAGGCCAATCAGATTCTCTTCAACATTTTTATTTTTTATATGAATACAGTCAGATATTCTCCAAAGAACCAGGAAAAAGATCATTTTTTAATAAAGTTTTGGACAAAGAGACATTTAATAAAACTATTGCTGCTCCTCAGTTATGAAGTCAAATGGAAACTACAAGGTGAAACATTTAATACTAAAATATCAAAAATCCCCAATAAGGAAAATTAATATCAATCAATCAATCAAATTTTATTTGTATAGCCCATTTCAGCAGCAAGGCATTTCAAAGTGCTTTACATCATTACAAACACAGAAACACAATGCAATATAGAATCAATAATTAAGTCAAGGTTCCATCAATAAATTTGTAATTGATTACATTTCAAATACAATCCTAAACAGGTGGGTTTTTAGTCTAGATTTAAAGGAAGTCAGTGTTTCAGCTGTTTACAGTTTTCTGGAAGTTTGTTCCAGATTTGTGGTGCATAGATGCTGAAAGCTGCTTCTCCTCATTTGGTTCTGGTTCTGGGGATGCAGAGCAGAACCAGAACCAGAACCTGAGAGGTCTGGAAGGTTGATACAACAACAGCAGATCTTTAATGTATTGTGGTGCTAAACCGTTCAGTGATTTATAAACTAACAACAGTATTTTAAAGTCTATTCTTTGAGCTACAGGAAGCCAGTGGAGGGACTTTAAAACTGGTGTTATGTGCTCTATCTTCCTGGTTTTAGTCAGAACGCCAGCAGCAGCATCTGGATCAGCTGCAGCTGTTTAATTGATTTGTTGGACAGACCTGTGAAGACGCTGTTGCAATAATCAATACGACTGAAGATGAAGGCATGGATGAGTTTCTCTAGATCTGGCTGAGACATTAGTCCTTTAATCCTGGAAATGTTCTTCAGGTGATAGAAGGCCGACTTTGTAACTGTCTTTATGTGGCTCTGGAGGTTCAGGTCAGAGTCCATCACTACTCCCAGGTTTCTGGCTGATCGCTGGTTTTAGTTGTAATAACTGAAGCTGTGCATTGACTCTAGATCTATAACTCTAGATCTATAGCTCTATATCTATGACTCTAGATCTATAACTCTAGATAGTTCCCCTTTAGGTCCAAAAATAATAACTTCAGTTTTGTTTCTGTTCAGCTGGAGAAAGTTTTGGCACATCCACACATTTATCTGTTCTAAGCATCTGTTCAGTGATTGGATGGGGTCAAAGGTCACCTGGTGACATCATAATGTAGAGCTGTGTGTCATCTGCATAGTTATGGTAGCTAATATTATTTCCTGTTATAACCTGAGCTAGTGGGAGCATATAAATATTGAATAAAAGGGGTCCTAGGATTGAACCTTGGGGTACCCCACATGTGACCTTTGACCTCTTTGATGAAAAGTTTTCAATTGAAACAAAGAAATCCCTGTTCTTTATGTAGGATTCAAACCAGTTAAGCACTGGACCGGAGAGTCCGACCCAACTCTCCAGTCGATTCAGTAATATGTCATGGTCAACACTGAGGTCCAACAGAACCAGCACTGTGGTTCTGCCACAGTCCGTATTTATATGGATGTCATTGAACACTTTGACTAGGCCAGTCTCTGTGCTGTGGTAACCATGGAAACCAGACTGGAAGGAGTCAAAGCGGTTGGTTATAGTTAGGAAGCTAGTTAATTGTTTAAACAGCTTTTTCAATAACTTTGCTGATGAATGGGAGGTCAGAGGTCAGAGGTCGGCCTGTAATTCTGCAGTAGTGATTTGTCCAGATTGTTCTTTTTTATCAGTGGTTTGATTACTGCTGTTTTCAGAGCCTGGGGGAAACGCCTGATGAGAGCCATGAGTTACTATCTGGATCAGATCAGCAGCAATAACAGGCAGGACTTTCTTAAAGAAATGTTCTAGAGTTATAGATCTAGGACATCCAGACAGCAGGAACTGGAGCTTATTTGACTTATAATTTCCTGTAGGGTTTTATAATTAAGTAGTTTAAATTGGGTCATTTTTCCTGTATTTGTTTTGTTTGGGCTCAGCATTGGTACTGACTTTATAGTGGATGTTCAGATTAATCCTCTGATTTATGAATTTTCTCTGAAAAGAAGCTGAAAACTGGTTGCAGGCGGCAAATACATTGGAATTCAGGCGGTAACGTCACAGGAGGGTTTGTGATTCTGTCAACTGTTGCAAATAAAGCTGGAGCATTTGTTAATGTTTTTGTTTATGACATCTGCAAAGAAAGCCTCTCTTGCATGTTTTAGTGTTAAATGATAGTTACGTAGTACTTTCCTTATAGATGTCACAATGAACGTGGAGTTGAGTTTCACGCCCATTTTCGTTCTGCCCTACGGCAGAGTTGTCTTGCAGATCTAACTGTTTGTGTATTTCTCCATGGAGATTTCTTTTTACCAGACACAACCTTCATTTTATTGGGGCAATGGAATCAATAATATCTGAGACTTTAGACTGAAAATCATTTACCAACTTATCTACATCATTACAGCTTAAGGGTGAGGAAGAAGAGTAGATTAGATTAAAAGTTTTCTGCTGTGTTTTTCAGTGAGAGAACGTTTTGTGATGGTTGCTGATTTGTCCAAGTGGGTTAAAAGATAAAGAACTTTCAAAGATAACAGGAAGTGATGCGACAGGCGACAATCAGTTACAGAGACATTGGAATATTCACACCCTTACTGATAACCAGGTCCAGTGTGTGTCCTTTGAGTGTGTGTTGTCTGTTTGACATGTTGTGTTGGACCAAAAGTCTCTAAAATATTAGCCAGCTTTTTGCCCCTCTTCTTGGGGGTTGTCAACATGAATGTTGAAATCACCAACAATTATTAAACAATCATAATCAATACATATAAGAGATAGAAGTTCATTCAAGTCAGTAAAGAAATTTTCCACAAAAGTTGGAGTTTGTATAGAGTTACAGTCAAAGTTCGTTTGCGGCCTTTAACCTCAATTCCAAGATACTCGAAAGAGGTGAAGTGACCCAAAGAGATTTTACTACAATTTATGGTATTCTTAAATATTGAAGCCACGCCTCCTCCTTTTTTATGTTTCCTATTCTCACTGAAGAAATTGTAGTTAGGAGGCGCAGATTCAATTAGTACGATCGATTCATTATTATCATTCAACCATGTTTCTGTCAGAAACATAACATGGATATTATGCTCAGTGATGAAATCATTAATTAATAGAGCTTTAGCACAGAGAGATCTGGTAATATTTACAAATAGATATTCTGGACTAGTCCAGGATTCATGACCATTCTACTAGACAAACTCTACGTTCCCTGGACCTCTGGCCCTTTGTGCTGATGATGAAGATGATGAAGATAGGTCATCAGGTTCTTCCTGATTCTTATAAAAGCAGCAGTGGCTTTATTACTTTTCCAGATATATTTAAACAAAGGCCGCCTGTCCTGGTGGGCGTAACCATGGTGACCGCTGGCTGCGCTCTGATTGGTCAGACCGACTGCAGGCTGCTGAAGAACCGGTCCAGAAACCGCCTCCAGCTGTTCCTCGCTGTAGTCCACCACAGGAGGAAGAAGAAGGAGAACCAGCTGGCGAAGGAAGCCCAGAAAGTTGCAGCAGAGTTCCTCAAGGACGAAGAAGCGGCTGCAAAGCAGAAGCCAGGTGAAGAAGAGGACTCCTTGTCGAAGTCAGTGGCCGCTGCCAAAGAGATTGCTGAGAAGCTGGCCGGTGAGGAGCTAAAATCTCCACCTTGGTACGCGTCTGGTCGAGGACAGATCCGGCCAAACCTCCGTGCTCCTGTGGCTCCGCTGAGGAGAGCTTCCCTGGCAGGAAAACCTGCATCCCTTAACACATTTCTGAACATGAGACCCCAAAGCACCGATGGAGGTCCACCAGGGCCTTTTCCTAGAGCCCCTGTCAGGCCTCCAAATCCACAGATGTTCAACAACAAACCCGGGCCTCCAGTAAGCTCTGCTGGACCGTTTGGGGAAATGTCTGCTGCACCCATGGTGACTGGAAGAGAGCAGTTCGGTCCTAAACTCCCCCCTTCAATGTTGAAACCTGAACCGTGTCAGAATACCTCTAAGCCTGATTCAGCTGAGTCTAAACCTGAAATGAAGCAAGGGCCACTGTTCCCTAAACCTGCTCTGGTCCAGTCAAAGCCTGCAACAGCACAGAGTAGTCCTTCAACAACTTCCCCTGCATCGTTAAACACAGCATCCTCAGAAACTCTGTCTGCTCCATCAGAGGTTAAAGCTGCTCCACCCAAA
>NC_045693.1:83962-130800 GCF_003331165.1 Xiphophorus hellerii
GTTCCGCCTTCACAACCAGCGTTGATAAAGATTGTGTCCGACGTGGCGGCTCCTGGCGTCCCGGAAAGTGAGCAGACTCGCACCGTGTTCGTCAAGCCACCTCCTTTCAAGAGCATGTTAGCGGGGCCTCAGAAGTCGGAGAAGCTCCAGGGCAACCTGGCTGCAGCCAAGGCGCAGGCCTTATTTGACATCTTCTACAGCAGCCTCGGCCAAGCCGGCCCTTCCTCTTTCTCCAAAACAGAAACCGACGTTAGAGCTGTTAAAAGTTCTCCTTCAGTCCCCGTCCAAAATAAGAATCGGCCCCAAAATAAACCTGAACCCCAACAACAAACCCAAACACCAAATACACTCCCAACTCAGACCCACAACCAATCTCAGCCCCCAGATGGACCCAGACCCCAAACACAGGAAATGCCTGAATCCCAACCTCAGATTGAACCACAACTCCAAAATGAACCTAAACCCCTAAAACACACCCAACCACAACCTCAAGATGAACCCACACCACAACCTCAGGTCCAGTCACCAAAGGTACACCATGCTCAGTCCCCCAACGAACCCCAACCTCGACAACAAGCCCAACAAAAACCAGGATCTCAACCCCTGGATCATTCTCTACATCAGGCAGAGCCGTCACACGAACCTCAAACGGCCCCCCAGCACCGTTCTACTGAACCTCCAAATACAACACCAACTTCTCCACAGAACGGGTTTCAAAGCCCACAAACCCAAACTGATGGTGACATTCAGATTACCTCCGTTTGGTCTCTTCAGGACATCACAGCTCCAACAGCTAAAGCTGCAGGTCCTGACCCATCTGACCCACCGCCTCACTCAGAACAGACTCCACCAGAAGGATTGTCTCAAAGTCCACCCTCTAGTCCTGGGCGCAAATCTCAAATCTGCCCACAGACGAAGCCCGTTAGGATGGAACCAGCAGCTGAGCCACTGTTCCAGCCAGAACCTCAGTTTGAACCCCAACTGGACCAGGATGCTAATTCACATCAAGAGACGACTTCAGAACCACAGCCTAAACCCAAACCAAGTCCTAGAACCAGAGGTAAGGCAGCAACGACAAAGAAGACCCCTTCTGCCGCTCCGGTTCGTCAGACCCGCTCCCAGACCCGATACCAGACCCGTCAACAGCAGAGTCAACCAGAACTCGAACAGGACCCAGGGAACCAGGACATCACGGCGTCAGAAGCTAAAGGTCTGGAGTCTCCTGATCCGGACAAAGAGACAGACCCTCCAGGGACGGCGGTCACCCCGGAGACCTTGGGTCTCCCTTCAGACATGACGCCCTGGACTTTGACTACACTTTTTAACTTTGAGTAGGGGGCCAGGCTCCAGTTATTTACAGGACTGATGTGGAGCTCTGAACCCCCGGCTCGACGTCAGACTCCTTGTTTTCCACCAATAAGACGTTTTATAATTTCCTCTGCAGGTTCTGTGGTTTGGATTTAAAGTCTCGTTCCTCTAGATCTAGACGCCAGCGGCTCTCGTGTTTCTTGCTTGTTTCTCCTCCAGTCGTGCTGAAGCTTGTAATATTTGTTTTCTTTCAGCAGAGTTTTAATAAAGGTTGGCAGAGGAATGTTCTGAACCCTTGTGCTGCTCGAACGTTTCTAAAGCAAGACGGACAGAGACGGTTCCTACCAGAACCGAAGGAATCCGGCAGTCCGGTGACCTTTGACCTGTAAATGAGATCAGAGCTTCGCCTGCACTTGATCAGGTTCATGGTTCTGGTCCCACATGGGCTGGAAGGTTCTGGTTCTCCAGGGTCCACCTTGGGGTCCCAGGGAGAACCCGGAAATGGGCCCCTGCTGGACCTGCTGCCTCTCAGAGGAGCATCAGAACCACCGGTCGTAGACGGTGGTTTCTGTGGGTCCAGTCTGCTGCCTGGACAGAACCAGAACCTTTGTCAGGTCAGCTCTGACCCGACCCAGTTTGCTCAAACTGGATGAGTGATGAATCTGAGTCACTTCCTTAAATTTGGGCCCAAAACGATTCAGCAAGATGGAAACCTGTGATTGGCTGCGGTGGTCATGTGACTCTGACCTGATTAAAATGCTCAGAGTCACGTGACCATTTTAATGTTTCACTGAAACATTAAAAACAACCTTCAGCAGGTCGTATGGGTCAGGAATAATCTGATGCTGACGTGTTAAGCTGTTACTAAACTAAACTAAACTTTTCTCATTTTAATTTCTTATTTTTCGTGGTTCTCATAAGCTAGCCATTTATTCTGCTAATATTATGAATTTAAAATAAATCTGAAGCCTTCATACTTTTGCCTGTCAGAGAAAAATTAACTTTATTTTTCTGTCGGTTAGTTTTCTGTAATTAGAAAACTAACCGTAGTTTAGATCTAAATATTTAGTTTGAAACGGTGACATTTATAAATGAAAATATAACTGAAAAACTGGTTAAATAACCCAAATTATTCCTGTTTTGACTGCATAACTTTCCAGAACCAACCAAAGTATGTTCTGACCTCCTTGGGTTAAAGTTTAATGTTCAGAACCAGAACCAGAACTGGACCAGAACCTGAAGGTGAGAACATCTGGTCCCTACGGAGAACATTCAGATATTTCTCTAACTTTACCCTTCACCTGGTTCTGTTCGGTTCGGAACCCGCCTTCCTCAGGTTGGAGAGGTTGGTGGGTGGTTCGGTTCGGGTTCCTCAGGTTGGAGGGGTTCTGTGTTGCTGGGGAAGACTCCAGACCCGCATCGCCTCCCTGCAGCCTCACCCTCGCGGTTAAAGTCGCGTTTATCCAATAGGAAAAATCCCTGCACGCGTCGCTAGGCAGACGGCTGCTCCGGCAGCCAATCGCATTGGCCGTGTGAAGTAGCGGGCGCACGGAGTAGACTGACCGAGTGACAGCGTCTGAGTCCCGGGGAGGAGGATCGCAGAGGCTCCGTGGGAGAAGTCAGCGCCGCGGACAAGATGCCGAACAAGCCGAAGAAGGAGAAGGTGAGTGTGGACTACGGAGGGTAACGTGGAGCCTCTCCCCGTGGAGCGTGGAGGGACAGCGGCATGGAGGCGGGTTCAGATTTGATGAAGCTAAGCGGCTAAAGGCCCGTTAGCATCACACAGCGCTAAAGTCGGCCTGTGATTGGTAGCATCAGTAAAGGGTCATTCCGTAGAGTTAAAGTCTGATTGCTTAAAGGTTTAAGAATCTTTTTTCATAAATATAGAAATCACCTGGGGCCACCAGCAGGAGGCGCTAATGGAGCAAAAGCATTAAGTTCATCTTCAGGAAAGTCTTTCAAATTTTAAAGAGTCTGATTTTAGAATAAACGTGTTTATGTTTGTTCTCCTCTGATAAGAACCAATCAAAGTTCCTAAAACCTTCTGGTTTAACAGTCAGTGTTGAGCTAAAACCAGTAACCTGCACCAGTTTAACCAGTTTGAGCTGGTTAATGACTCCATAGATGTGACGGTCCTTACTATCGGTCACAGGCCAACTTCAGGAGAGCTAACGGCGTCTACAGAGGAGCAGGAGAACCGGGACCGGGCTGCTTCCTCTCAGTCCCGCCGGTATCGGGTGGGTGTGTCCCGGCTGCGAGGGAGCCGGGAGGAGCTGGCTCTCTGATCCGCCTGGGAGCTCCGGGGCTCGGCTGCTGGCTGTCCCCGGGCTGCGTGACTCATCCCGGCGACTCCGAAGCTGCGCTTCCCCGCAGTCCGGTTCCGGACCACTGGGTCTGAACCAACGATCCAGAACCATCAGCTGGTCTCATGTTGAGAGCGGTTCTGAACCGGGTCACACAGACCCGGTTTTCTGTGTGATCAGCGAGAACCTCAGGGTTCTGGTTTCTGATCGGGTCCTGTTGGACCAGCTGATTTCTCTGGCTCGGTTCTGGGTCCGGACCTGATGAAGTCACTGGATCTCTATGGATCTGCTGCAGAACATGACCGGGTTCTGGTCCAGATCTAAAGGAACCCGCAGGTGATCCCTGCTCCATGAGGTTCTGATGGTTCTGATCCAGAACCGGGTCAGAACTCTTCTCCCTGAACTTCCTCCACTTTATTCTGAAAAGTTCTCCCCAGGAAGTTAAGATCCGATTCATAACCATTTTCTTCATCTTTTGGGCCCGATTTCTCTGACCCGGTTCCAGCATTGGTTCTGATCCGTTTAACAGAGTAGCACCGTGGTTCTGGTTCTGATTTGTTGTTTTTCAGGAATCCAGCAAATCTTCCAAAGGCTCCAAGAACAGCAGCAGCGTGAAGGACGGCGGGCCGGAGAACCCGGAGGAGGTGGGTCGCCCCGGCTGCCGCGGCCCAAACGGAACCAGAACCTCTGACCCGCCCGTGTGTTTCAGGTGCAGCAGCAGCAGCAGCAGAGCGGCAACAAGCGCGCCAGCTGCAGCACGCCGCCGCCGCCAACGCAGCTCAACAAGATCAAATACTCCGGCGGCCCGACGCTGCTGAAGAAGGAGCGGCGCCAGAGCTCGACCCGGTTCAGCCTCACCAAGAACCGCGAGCTGCAGAAGCTGCCCGCCCTGAAAGGTGACCGGACTGAACCGGACCGCACCAGAACCCGACTCCATTCAGACCCAAATGTGTCCCTGTCCCCAGATGCCCCGCCCCCGGAGCGAGAGGATCTGTTCGTGCAGAAGCTGCGGCAGTGCTGCGTTCTGTTCGACTTCATCAGCGACCCGCTCAGCGACCTCAAGTACAAGGAGGTCAAGAGGGCGGGGCTTAACGAGATGGTGGAGTACATCACGCACAACAGCGAGGTGGTGACCGAGAGCATCTACCCCGAGGCCGTCGTCATGGTGAGTCCGCTGGTTCCAGGTGTATCCAGGTGAACAGGTGTAGGAAGCTCCGCCTCCTTGAAAGCTCAGCACCAGGTTCCCTCATTGTGCTGCGTTCACTTGCCCTGGGACGTTTCCTCGTTTACTCTAAGCTAGCGCAGCATGTAGCTACCGGAACCGTCACTATGGTAACGGCTGTTTGTGCCCTGCAGTTTTCCATAAACGTGTTCCGGACTCTTCCTCCGTCCTCCAACCCGACCGGCGCCGAGTTCGACCCGGAGGAAGACGAGCCCACGCTGGAGGCGGCCTGGCCTCACCTGCAGGTACGACTCCAACTCCTGGAGGTCCAGGTGAGCAGAACCAGAACCAGAACTGACCCAACCTGTGAATCCACAGCTGGTGTACGAGTTCTTCCTCCGCTTCCTGGAGTCTCCGGACTTCCAGCCCAACGTCGCCAAGAAGTACATCGACCAGAAGTTCGTTCTGTCGGTAAGACATCACCTGGCCAGGTGATCCTCCAGGTGGAGCAACACCTGGAGGATCACCTGGAGGATCACCAGGTAGGTCTCCAGGTGTTGCTCCAGGTGTTGCTCCAGGTGAGCTCCTGTCCTCCCTGCCTGCAGCTGCTGGAGCTGTTTGACAGTGAGGATCCCAGAGAGCGAGACTTCCTGAAAACGATCCTCCACCGGATCTACGGAAAGTTCCTGGGTCTTCGCGCCTACATCCGCCGGCAGATCAACAACATCTTCTACAGGTGAGCTCGCCTTAGCCCCGCCCACACAGGTGAGCCCAGTGCTCCCAGTGGCTCACTGGTGTTCTCATGCTGCAGGTTCATATATGAGACGGAGCATCACAACGGCATCGCTGAGCTGCTGGAGATCCTGGGCAGGTAACACACACACACACACACACACACACACAGTTTTATTTAACTGTAATGTCTGATCTGAGATTATATTATATTTGAAAATGAATAATTTGTTCCAACTGATTTATTTACTCTGAACGTCTTTTACTGTAAAGGTGAAGAATAATAATAACAGAAATCAATAGTGACTGAAAACAAACTTCGGCTCCGTTGTTTTTGTCTTCGCTGCTCTGAGCTTCACGCTGTTGTGGTTGCTAGGCAACATGAGTGACGTTAGCTGAAGCTAAACCTGTCAGAGTTTTCTGTCTTCATGGCCTGAGAAGGAAGCAGACATCAGACTGGACTGGAATGCGGCTGCTCTCTCTCTCTAACTGAATTGGAATGCGGCCGCTCTCTCTCTCTAACTGAATTGGAATGCGGCCGCTCTCTCTCTCTAACTGAATTGGAATGCGGCCTCTCTCTAACTCGGGTCTCAAACTCAATTTACCCGGGGGCGCTGGAGGTAGAGTCTGGGTGAGGCGGGCCGCATTCACACACACGGTCTCCTCAGCAGAACCTTTCTGATTGCCTATTACCATATTTGGCCGTAGTCAGGCGCTGTAACAGCCGTAATTGTGTAGTGTCTCTTTAAGATACTCTAGTTTTGCTAATGATGTCAGAAGTATGCGCCACGGCTTCTCTGTAGAGAGCGTGGGAGAAACGTGCTAGCCGGACATGTTAGCTCCCTAACTTTTCAGTAATGTTACGGGTTGTTTGGACGCTGCTCAATTTTCATGTCTGATAATATAGCAGCCGTTCAACCGTCTTTGTAAGGTTGGTGAAGAGCGTATTTATTAAAGGACAACACTGGGGAATTCCCAGTACCAGTGTGGTTGTGAGTTTTTGACCGTCCTGACGAATCTGCCGCCTCCTCTCCTCCCTTAAACACAACCCAAGCGTTACAGCGCCTCACCTTAATTACGTTACACTGATCAGCAACTTCCGGGTCCAGACTGGATGCTGAAGCACGTGAAGCGGGAGCGGCCGCGGAAATTGCACATGAACCGCATGCAAATAATGACAAATAGAAAATGCAAATAGGCCTGGCCGATGTCCCGCCCCCGAGAGCAATATACTCCACCGTGATTGGTAAGTTCGTTCAGCTCCGCACACAACACTGAAAAGTGCCAATTATATCAAACTCGCGGGCCGCACTAACATTAAACTTTCATATTAAGGCGGGGGCCACAAACTATCGTCCCGAGGGCCGCAGTTGGCCCGGGGGCCACGAGTTTGAGACTCCTGCTCTAACTGAATTGGAATGCGGCCGCTCTCTCTCTCTAACTGAATTGGAATGCGGCCGCTCTCTCTCTCTCTAACTGAATTGGAATGCGGCCGCTCTCTCTCTGTTTCCTGCAGCATCATCAACGGTTTCGCTCTGCCTCTGAAGGAAGAACACAAAATGTTTCTGATCCGGGTTCTGCTGCCGCTCCACAAGGTCAAGTCTCTGAGTGTGTACCACCCTCAGGTGAGTGTGTGGTTCTGCTGGTTCTGCTATTTCTGCTGGCTCTGACCCGGTTCTGCTCCCCAGTTGGCTTACTGTGTGGTCCAGTTCCTGGAGAAGGACAGCAGCCTGACGGAGCCGGTGAGTGTCCGGCTGCGGCTTCCTCGGCCGGGCCGCTGCTCCCTGCTGACCTCTGACTCCCGACCTCCCCAGGTGATCGTGGGCCTGCTGAAGTTCTGGCCCAAAACCCACAGTCCGAAGGAGGTGATGTTCCTGAACGAGCTGGAGGAGATCCTGGACGTCATCGAGCCGGCCGAGTTCGTCAAGGTGCAGGAGCCGCTCTTCAGGCAGCTGGCCAAGTGTGTGTCCAGCCCGCACTTCCAGGTACCAGAACCAGAACCGGGCCGGCCGCGGCGGCAGCTTCCGGTTCTGACGGAGGTTCTGCTGCGGTTCCAGGTGGCAGAGAGAGCTCTGTACTACTGGAACAACGAGTACATCATGAGTCTGATCAGCGACAACGCCGCCAAGATTCTCCCCATCATGTTCCCCGCGCTCTACAAGAACTCCAAGAGCCACTGGAACAAGTACACACTGACACACACACTGACACACACACTGATACACACACTGATACACACACTGACACACACTGACACACACACCGATACACACACTGACACACACACTGACACACACTGACACACACACTGACACACACTGACACACACACTGACACACACACCGACACACACACTGACACACACTGACACACACACCCACACACACACTGACACACACACTGATACACACACTGACACACACACTGATACACACACTGACACACACTGACACACACACCGATACACACACTGACACACACACCGACACACACACTGACACACACACTGACACACACACTGACACACACACCGACACACACACTGACACACACTGACACACACACCGACACACACACACTGACACACACTGACACACACACCGACACACACACACTGACACACACACTGACACACACCGACACACACACCGACACACACACTGATACACTCTTCCTCCTCCTCTTCCTCAGGACGATCCACGGTCTGATCTATAACGCTCTGAAGCTTTTCATGGAGATGAACCAGAAGCTGTTTGACGACTGCACCCAGCACTACAAGGCCGAGAAGCAGAAGTGGGTTCTAGGAACCAGAACCTCTGGACCGGACCGGACCGGATCGGACCGGACCGACAGAATGACCTGTTTCTGCTCCTCATGCAGGGAGAAATACAAGCTGAAGGAGCGGGACGAAGTCTGGATGAAGATCGAGGATCTGGCCCGGCAGAACCCACAGGTAAGGGCGGAGGATGATGATGATGATGATGAAGGTCCCTGGACATCATGTCTCCTTCTGTTTACCTGCAGAGCAATAAGCTCCACCCTCTGCGTCCTGGACTCCAGCCACAGGAAGAGGTGAGTGATGCTCTGTGTGTGTGTAGGGGTGTGTGTGTGTGTGTGTGTGTGTGTCTGACTCGCGCTGCGTTCCAGTTCCTGATGTTCAGCGATGGTGGTCTGGCCTTCATCTCCATGGAGACGGAAACTCCGACAGCGGAGGACATCCAGCTGCTGAAGAAGACGGTGGAGACGGAGGCGTCACAGGTAGACGCACCTGTTGACCTGAGCTATGCTAGCTAGCTAGCGGTGGCTAACCAGTTCTCGGTCTGCCCTGCAGGGGGCGAAGGAGCTGCAGAAGGACAAGGCGCTGATGCGCAGGAAGTCGGAGCTGCCGCAGGACGTTTACACCATCAGAGCTCTGGAGGCTCACCAGCGGGCCGAGGAGTTCCTCACAGCCAATCAGGAGGCACTCTGACCCCCATGAGGCCCCGCCCTCTCCGCGGCTCCGCCCCCTGGTGGCCGGAACCAGTAGGACACTAGAAGCTCCGCCCGTCTATCCATGTGCCGTGTCTCAGCGCTCCACTGTGATTGGACATCAGCCACAAACCACGCCCACATCTGCCCCGAGGCTGCCACGGTTCGGACCGCCGCCGAGCGCCTGAACGCATCGTCGGATTCCACGGCAGGAACCCGGAGGTGCGTCCCGATTGGCTGCTCTGGCCCCGCCCCGTTGTGGTGTTTCCATGGAAACTGTGGGCCCTTTGGCTCTACTTCACTTGAACGCAGCGTGGATGAATGTCCCCATGACCTCTGACCTCAGTCAGCCAATCAGGTTTGGATCCGCAGAGACGCAGTGAATGTAGGCGTGGCCTCCGCCAGGGGTACCGCCAATCAGGGCTTAGACCCAAACACCAAGAACCAGGCCCGGTTCTGATGGTTCTGAAGGTCCGGTCACCACAGGAAGTGATGGGATGGCTGCAGTTTCCTCCAGGCGTTTCAGACATGAACTCTGATTGGTCAGAGGAAACAAGTCGTCTAATTAAGCAGCTCTGAGGTGGGGGAGGGGCTTTGTGATGTCAGGGAGACCACGCCCCCATGAAGAACACGCCCACATTGGTCACGCCCACAGCACGTCATTTTTTTCTTCATGGCTCTTCCAGCTGTTGAGCCTGCATGTCATCATCCCATTGGCTGTGATAAGCTCCGCCCCCACAGCCCCCCATGTCGTGACACCACCAGGCGGCGCTGTTCCAGATGTTTATTGAGCATCACACGGTGATTTGTACAGATGTTCATGTACAGCAGAAATAAAGCAGATCCCGCCCACATGTATGACCACTTCCTGTTTCTACACACAACAGGAAACATGAGAGCAATGAGACGGGAAGGAAGCTGGTCCAGACTAAACCACAGAAGAAGAAAGAGTCAGTAAACAGTTATCTGGGTCGGATCGGAACCAGGAGCGGCCGAGGCTGCAGCTGCTGGCGGTGCGTTCAGGGTCCTGTAGGAATCGCGGTGCGTTCAGGGGACGTGGTTCCGGCGCAGCATCCGCAGCCCGGCAGAACTCTGGCGCTCCTGCAGCGCGTTCTGGACCAGATCGCTCCACTGGGCGTCGGAGATCTGCTGCGCCCAGGGCGGCACGCCGAGCGAGGGCAGCGCCACGCCCGCCATCGTCCTCTTCACCAGCTCCACATGGGCTGCAGAGACAGGAAGTGATGTCAGATCACACTGCTTAGGTTAGGGTCAAACAGGAAGTGATGTTCTGCACGACCTTTAACCTGATCTGTTCCTTTAATGCAGTGGAGCCCAAAGTGGGTCCTGGAGGCCCGGTTGCATCCTGCATGTTTTATTCTGTCCCTGGTTTTAGTAACAACCTTTCAGCAGGTTAATGTTCTCTAATGATCCATCAATGGATCCAGGTGAGTTAAACCAGGATGCCGGGCCTCCAGGACCCACTTTGGACTGATTTATGGTTCCTCATCCGTAAGTAGGAGAGCAGAACCTGGACCGGGTTCTGACCCAGTTCTAGACAGCCTGATCTCTGGTACCTCTATACAGAATCCTAAATCCGATCCAGTTCCTCTGAACGTCTCACCTGGATCCATGGGGATGGACGCTCGGCTCCTCTGCGCCGCCGCCCCCTCCGGGTCCTCCTCCTCGTCGCTGTCTGGGGGCGGAGCTTCAGGTAGGTGCAGACCCATCACCTGCAGGGACACTCAGGTGAGACGGTGCACGTCAGCAGGTGGGAGAGCTGCTCCACCTGTTACTGGGCAGATCTCACCTCTATCCTGTGCTGCAGCTGCTGCAGCTGCTCCGAGTGGGACGTGTCCCCCCTGTCCTCCTCCTCCGGCTCCCCGGGTCCGTCCGGGTCCTGGTTCAGAGGCTGGTAGTAGTACCCGCCGCTCTCCTCCTCCTCTTCCTCCACTCCGTCCTCCCCCCCAGGCAGCACCGCCCCGTCCACCGGACGCTCGTCCTCCCCCAGCTCGTCCTCTGAGCTCGGCAGCACTCTCTCTGGTCCCATCGCTGAGCGGCACACTTCCATCCACGAGACGCAGCCCTGTGGACAGACGGGGGACAGAACTACACCCTCGGAGGAAGCACTACATCCTGTAGCAGAATACAGTGGTCCTACAGTCTGGGTCAGAACCAGTAGAAACCGCTTAGAACCCGGTGGTTCTACTGGTTCTGACTCATTCCATGGCCCCCCGTCAGCTCCGGCTTCCTCACCTCAGAACAGAACCAGCGGCCGGAACCGCCGCTACCTGATGAAGGTGGAGAACAGCAGAAGCTAACGGCTAACACAGCTAGCAGCTGTCAGTCTCCAGATCATTTGTTAGTTAGCTTGTTAGCTAGCTGGTTAGTCCGGTAGTTGGTATCTCCCAACAGAACCTCTTGTCTTCACCTGTCCTCACCTCTTTGGGTCTGCTTCACCTGGAGTTAGCTGTTAGCCTCTGCTGCCAGGCGCAGCGAGTGATGCACCAGCACTTCCGGGTGCGTCACAAGTAGCAACGGAAGTGCTTTTCAGAAGTTTTTTTTTGGACGAACTTTATTGAACAAAAGAAAAACTGATGGCATTTCTTATCAGACAACAACCAGAGTGAAGACATTAAGTGAAGTAGGTTGTAATAAATGAACTTCGCAGTAAAATAATAAAAATAAGATCCGGACTTGGTTCTGCTTTGCTCGGAGAGACGCTAAAGGAAGCCACAGGGTGGCGCCAGAGAGCAACAAACCCGTCATGTTCCCCTGAAGAACCGGAAGTTTCTGATCATCTTCAAGAAAATCAAAACTGATGATTCTGAGATGAAGAACCAGAACCGCAATGATTTTATTAGGATCCACATGATGGTTCAAGACTTATCTGGATCCAGTAAGACCGGATCAGAACCACCACAGAACCTCCAGCTGTGTAGAAATTATAAAAAATATATTTTAACATCCACAACCTTCTACTGAGGAGTTCAAAAGAGTTTTAATTTCAGGAACTCAATCAAAATAGGTTTTTCTCAGATTGTCCCAAAGCTTCTAATCTTTATCTCCAGGTTCTGCCGGTTCTGAAACTAGGACCAGGAGGAACCGCCACGGGCAACCAGCAGATACTCCAGGGAACTGCTCATGTTTGCTGACGGAATCAGCAGTCTGATTGGCTCATCTGGGGGTCTGGAGGTCACGACCTCTCAGGAGTTCAAAGTTCAACTTCTTCTTTCCCAGGATGCTGCAGATATTAATGGATTCATTCAGTTGTTGTTTTCATTTTTCTGGACGTGTAAAAGGTTCTGCTCCTCTGATCCAGAACCAGAACTTTCTGTTTGGTCTTGTTTCCTGTTTTGGTTCCTAAGCAAAAACAAAGAGTGACGTCATCACGCATGCCCAGACCCAGAACCTGCAGAGCCCAACAAAACTTCACGTCCCTGGCCCTGTCAGATATGTTGGTTTCTATGGCGACGGAACTCGTAGAGGATCGTGACCGGAAGCTACGTCACAGCTAATCCTCCAACGTTGAAGAGGAGTCACTCCGACGAAGATTGTTCAGTTTCATCTTCATTGATCAGATTAACTTTTATTTAACTTTAATTAAAACATAACATTCCGGTATATTCGCTCTCGTTTATTAATTTCAAAGAGTAAAATGTTGTGTAATGGCGGTTTAGCAGGTCAGGCTTTTCTGCTCAGAGTGAGTCCTCCTGTCTGTCCTCCTATCTGTGCTTCGTAGTAAAGCTGCTCACCTGCAGGAACACCACCGGGACGCCCGGACTCCCTCTGCCCGACCAACAGCGCTGCTGCCGGCTGCAGGAGGCCCCAGGCCTCCCTTACCGCCCGGGTCGGAATCAGAACCGGTTCTGATGCTCGCCGTCCCGTTGGAGCCGAACCTGCTCTGGCTTGCGGCGGAACCGTGGAATGATGGACATCAGCGCGTGACCGTGTGCCCGCTCCGCGCGTGAGCTGATCGATCTCATGTTAATTGACTGATTGAGCGGAGAGCCAATCAGAGGGTCGATTAGCTGGTCCTGCTCTCTGATTGGCTCGGAACGGTTCGGTTCTGAGGTCAGCTGAGGTTCTGGAGACGTTATTGATATCCTCCAGGTTCTGATCAGGTCCATGGTGAAATGATGAACCACCGGACCAGAACCGAAACCGGTCCGCCTCAGAACCTTGTGATCCCTGTGCTGGTTCTGAATGTTTTGGTTCTGATTCCTCAGAAGGGTTTGTGTTTGCTTCTGTTCCAGCTGACCCAGTAACCTCCCCTCCCCCCGCCCAGTGCTCCCAGTGCTCCCAGTCCGGATGCTGGCGGCCTCCATCCAGGTCAGCGGGGAGCCGCTGTCGGCGGTCGAGGTTCAGGATATCTGCGACCGGCTGAGGGAGGACGGGGTCCGGCTGCTCTCGGTCCGCGGCTGCCGGCTGTCGGACCGGGACTTCGGGTGGCTCTGCCGCGGCGTGGCCGCCTCTCGCTGCCTGGCGCAGCTCAACCTCAATCTGGGCGTGGTCTCCAGCATCGGCCGCGCGCGCCACCTGGCGGACGCCTTGACGGCCAACCGCTCCCTGCAGACGCTGTTGTGAGTAGCCGCCTGCTGATTGGCCGGGCCGGCCTGATTGGTCAGTGACGGCTTGTGCCGCCCCCCCCCTGCAGCCTCCACGGCAGCCCCCTGCTGGACGCTGGCCTGGAGGCCCTGAACCCGGCGCTGGCCGCCCACCCGGCGCTGGTCTGCCTGGACCTGGGCGACTGCCTGCTGGGGGACGCGGCGCTGGCGCTGATCTGCGGGATGCTGCCTCCGGACGGAGCCAAATCAGGTAGGACTGAGGCTCCGGTTCCCCAGGGGCCCTGAACGCACCACATCCTCCTAGAGCTGATGATGACACACCTGCAGACCAGGTGATCCAGATCCTTTAGATCAGGGGTCTCAAACTCCAGTCCTCGAGGCCCGCTGTCCGGTAACCTTCAGATGTGTCTCTGCTGCACCACCTGGATAGAATAATTAGGTCATTACGGTTCTGGAGAACCGATCTACACCAGGAGGAGGTCATTAAGCCGTTTCATTCCAGTGTTTTCTACCTGTGGCTCATCTAAAACCTGCAGGACTGCGACTGGAGGACTGGAGTTTGAGACCCCTGCTCTAGAGGATTAATGACCAATCAGATTACAGGAATATTTTACTGCCCATCACTTCTTCCAACATCTTAATGCTGCAGCTGTTAACACCTGGATTAACCTGTTACTAACCAACGATTTTAACAAATATTAACCAGTAATAAACCTGTAACTAACCCGTTATTAAGCAGTTACTAAGCAACTTGATCACCCAAATGTTCACCAGTTATTGATCAGTTATGAACCTTTAATCAACCAGTTCCAAAGCAACCTGTTGCTTACCAGTACTGTTCCGGTCCGGTCCGGTCTGCCCCTCCAGGTCTCAGGGAGCTGACTCTCAGCGCCAACCCGCGGATCAGCACCAAGGCCTGGGCCCGGTTCTCGGTGGCGGTGGCTCACAGCTCCCAGCTCCGGGTCCTCAACCTGGACTACAACCCACTGGGTAAGGAACCGGAACCGGAACCTGGTCTGGGTCTGGTTCTGATGGGTCGGGTTCTATCTGCAGGGGACCAGATTGCGGCCATGCTAGCGGTTGCCGTGGCGTCCAGTAGAACCCTGGAGGTTCTGGACCTGGAGGGAACCGGACTGACCAACCAGTCGGCGCAGGTCAGCAGCTGCAGCTTCTCACCATATTCTTCCTCCTCTTCCTCAGCAGGCTGACAGCACCGGTTCTGGTTCTGGTTCTGTTCTGCAGGTGTTCCTGGACATGGTGGAGAATTACCCCACCTGCCTTCGGGTTCTGGTTCTGGCCGAGAACGAAGTGAGTCTGGAGCTGCAGCAGCAGATCAGCGACCTGCTGTCTGAAGGGGAGGAGGACGGCCGGGAGGCTCCGCCCCCTGCAGGCCACGCCCCCAGCAGCGCCCTGCAGCCAATCAGAGAGAAGCCACTCCCCTGGCTCCCCTACAGCAGTAAGGGCTGAAAGCGGTCCGGATGGAGCCGGTTTTGTTGGACCCGGAGCAGAACCGGCCGTCCTCTGTGTGGTGTTTAAATGTCCTCTGGATCCGTAGGAGTTTCGTGTTCTGTCTGGTGTTAATCGGACCCAGTTCTGGCAGCATTACGCTGTTTCTACACATTAATATTCAATTTGTATTTATTATTATTATTCTGTGGTTCTACTCAGGCCGGGTTCTGGTTCTGGATTCAGTCAGGCTAAAATTTGAATAAATAATGTGTTAAAACTGATAGTCATTTAAATATATTTTAAATTTAATTAAGATGAAGAAGCTAATCTTAGCCTTAAAAGAAGTTCTGATGGTTCTGACAGTTCTTCTGAGCTAAAAAACCCGGTTCAGTTCGGGTCTGATTCCCTGATGGAACCAAACGCTTCTTTGAGTCCTGACGGGCCTGACCCGGTTCAGACGGGTGGAACCAGAACCTGTTAGCTCCAGTTCTCCCTCTGGTTTATGGTTCTGTGGGTTTTTGGTACTGTTGACCCGGCTGAAAAGAACCGGACTGAACCCAGAAACCCGGTTCTAAAGTCTGAATGACCTTTGACCCCACAGACTCCAGTCCGCCCACGGTCGTGCTGACGTCAGGAGTAGGCGAGAGCCTATTGGCTGAAACTGAAATATGACCACGCCCACTTCCTGCCAGAGCGTTGTCACTTCCTGGACTGAATGTTCGTCTGCTCCGACCTGATTGGTGGGCCTGGGGAGGGGGCGGGGCTTGTTGACAGGTGTTGCTTTGTTCTGCTGTGATGATGTCACAATAAAAACAGTTTACAGCTCGGTAAGGACGGCTCTGATTGGTTATTTCTGCTCAGCAAGTCCAGAACCAGAACAGAGTGAAACAGATTTATTGAATGCGGACCGGATCGGTTCTGGTTTAGTTCAGAGCAGAGTTCTGATGACTTCTGGACTGCCGTCATTCAGCCGGTCAGAGAAAAACAAGTTCATTCTTCAGTCATTTTCACCATGTTATCGTTTCACTTATAAATGCCACAGATTAAAAGTTTAGTTAGCAAACCTGCTAACTAAACTTTTATTTTGTAAGCTAGCAATATTTAGCTTTGTAACTGAATATTTAGTTTGAAATGGTGACATTTATAAATGAATAAAAAAACATCGATATGAACTCAAACTACTTCTGTTAATGTCTGACAATCGGCGCCCCCTGCTGGACCACCGGGGTCCGACGGGTCGAATAAAATCTGTACAAGAAGCAATAAATAGAATATCTTACAGTATTTACAGAACAGTTTGGTTTGCAGCCGGTTCTGGTTCCGGTCTAAGAGTAAAAACAGACGGGGAGTCGATCCAAAGCCGGTTCTAGGAACCAGAACTTCCTCCTGACTCGGTTCACCACCCCGACCCGGTCCGGATCCATCCAGAGAAATGTTCCTGTTGAAGAACGGTCGTCATGGCCGCCTTCCTGAGTGCGAATTCTGATCCAGTCAGGTCCGGTTTCATGCTGCAAACCATCTGATCAACGTATAATGTCATAGTGCAGGTGGATCTGTGACCTCTGACCTCTCTCTAAACAACTTCTATGTTGAGTTTCTTTTTCTGTGGTTCTGCTGCATTCAGGAAGCTGATCCGATGCTCCAGCTGGTCGCCGGGCTCCCGCCTGCTGCGCGGCGATGGGGACAACCAGCAGGGGGCGTGGCCACGGCGTCGGCAGGGGGCGTGGAGGACCAGAGCGGCGGTCAGCGCCACCACGCCTACAGACACGCTCGTCAGAACCAACACGACGACGAGCTGCAGGTCAGACAGTCCGCCGGCGCCGCGCTCCTTCACCGTCACCTTTACCTTCCTGTTGTCATGGTGACCTGTGTCCCGGGCCCGCGTGGTCCAGACCGACGGGCTGGGGCTGGCGGGGCTCGGCGGTGTTTCACAGGTGGTTCCGGCAAATCCCGGCCGGCAGAGGCAGCGGAAGCCTCCGGCGCGGTCAAGGCAGCGGCCGCCGTTTCGGCAGGGCTGGCTGGCACAGTCATCCATGTTGACCGTACAGAACCGGCCCGAGAACCCGACCGGGCAGAGGCAGGAGAACCGGTTAACTCCATCCACACAGGTGGCGCCGCTGGCACACGGCCCCATCAAGCAGTCGTCGATGTCGGTCTCACAGCGGGGCCCCGTGAATCCGGCGAGGCAGCGGCACACAAGCTCTGCCGCAAAGCCGTCAGCGTCCTCACACAGGCCGCCATTTTTACAAGGGGACCTGGAACCAGAACCAGATGGGAGTTAAAGTCCAGACCAAGAACTTTAAATGATTCTAGTGAACTACCATAAAATACGTTGGATCATCAATAAGTCATATCACAACAGAGATGATACGTGCTAACGTTAGCTTAGCCCTTCAACCCTCAGACTCTGTGGACCTGTTGCTACCGATCACCTTCTCTGGAGACACGGCCCCTTCCTCCTCCGGCAGGTCGGACCATGAAAACCGTCTGGACACAAGCAGCGGAAGTCTCCGCTGTCCTCCAGCAGACAGGTGGCGCCGTTGAGGCAGGGCTGCTGGGAGCACACGCTGAGGTCTGACAGGAAACACACACACAACAGGCAGCGGCGTCAAGAAACACCAAGACCGACTGGTTTCCGACGGATCGGTTAGCCGCAGAGACCTTTGTCGCAGAATCGGCCGCCCCAACCCGGCTGACACGCGCACTGCCACGGCTGCAGGCAGGAGCCGTGCACGCAACCCGGCATCGTCACACAGCGCTGGCACAGCTCACCGTCCCAGCCCGGATCACACCTGGAAACAGGCAGCAAGTTTCAAGGAAAGATGGAGGAATTAACCATGACAGGAGACAAAAACAGGTTCCTGTGGTTTCTGCACCGCAGCCGTAAAAAAACATGATGCTGAGACATTAGTCCTGGAATGTCCTGGATCCTGGAAGTGTTTTTCAGCTGATAGAAGGCCCGTTCTGGAACTGTCTTTGTGTTGCTCTAAAGGTTCAGGTCAGAGGTCAGCCTGATCTCTAGTTTCCAGCTGGAAGAACTGAACTGAACTGTGAACCTTTCAAAAATAAAAGCAGTTGGTTAATGTCAGTAAACCGTTTGGTCTACAGCAGGGGTCCCAAACTCCAGGCCTCCAGGGCCACAGTCCTGCAGTTTTTAGATGTGCCACAGGTACAAAACACTGGAATGAAATGACTTAATGACCTCCTCCTTGTGTAGATCAGTTTTCCAGAACCTTAATGACCTAATTATTCTGTTCAGGTGGTGCAGCAGAGGCTCATCTAAAAGTTGCAGGACTGCGGTCCTCCAGGACTGGAGTTTGAGACCCCTGGTCTACAGGGTGCAGCCAGGCTGAGGGAGGATTTCCTGTTACACCTGGAGACCAGATCTGACCAGGCTCAGCGGCGTTCAGCAGGTCGGTATCCGTGGAAACGGGATTTAACCTTTGACCTCCTGGTTCTGATGACGTCTTACCTGCAGACTCCGAACTCATCACAGCGGCTGTTGGTAGCGTTGCAGCTGCAGTTGCTTCCTGTGGGGAGAACGGAACCGATCAGAGGAAATGGTCGGAAAACAGGAAGTAGATAAATTCTGTCAGAATAAAATGTCTGCTGGGAACCCAGTTCTGATCTGGGACGGTTCCAATTCCGGGTTTAGCAGAACCTGAGACATTAAAGTTCTCCAGCTCAGTGGTCTCGGACCGGTCGAGACTTTGCATATTTGCTGCGGACCAGCGGACTATTGTTGCTGTTGTTGCTGTTGCTGCTGTTGTTGCTGTTGCTGCTGTTTCTACCTCATTCTGCTGCTTGTGGCTCAATGTTGGCACACAAGACATAACCAACAGGATCTGGTTAAAGGATTTTCAAAATAAAAGATCCTCCAGTCTCAACACATAAAACGGAAGTATTTAATTATTTCTTGCGCAGTCCGGTACCGGTCCGTGGACCACTGCTCCAGCTGATCAGTGACTGGAATCTGAAACTGGGAAACCACCGGATCACACCTCCAGTCCAGAACTATTCATACCCCTGCAGATTCAGAAACGTTTTTGATTCGTCTGGCTCTGCATTTTATTTTGAAAATTCATTGGGAATTCTTTCCTGTTGTCTCAATAATTAGAGGAGAGGTGTTCCAGAACCACACCAGAACCGCTCTGGTTCTGAATGGCTTCCTGGTTCTGCTGCTGATCCGGTTCAGAACCAATTCTCCAGTAGAGGCCCAACAGAACCATTAGAACCAGTACTGTCTCTGAGTGGTTGGACTCTGTCAGAGGTTGATGACAGGTTTGCTCCGTGTTTAGACCGTAACCTCTGACCTCTGGCCTCGGAGTGCAGCTGCCGGCCGGATCGGGTTTCAGCCGGAATGGAAATGGATTGTTCCAAGGAACGTCTCGGTAATCCGACCCGATCGCTGGCACAACAACCGGCGGGCAAAGCAAACCGTCCGCCGCCCGCCACGCGTCCCGTCGCCTGTCAGAGGTCAGAGGTCAAACTCCTGGCCTTACAGCAGGAACTGGTTCAGGAAAACTGGTGAATCCAGAAACGGGAACACTGTGAGGATGAGCAGCTTTCCTTCTTCATCATGGAGGAAGTCAGAGGGAGCAGCCATGAAGTTACAGGAAGAAAAAATTTTTTATGTCCATGAAAATCAGTTTGATAATTAATAAAGGTGAGTAAAACAGGAAGTTCAAGGATTCCTGTTGGAAAAGATCATTATTAATAAATGCGTTTTCTTTTGGTGGTTGTGGTTGTTCATAAACATCGCTTTCTGATCAAGAACAGATCAGGATTATCGATGATCGGACAGAACCTTCTGGTTGTTCCATTAAACCCCAGACTTCCTGTTTGGAAGCCCAGGTTTCCTCCAGGACTCTGCAGATCATCTCCAGACCTGGACCCTCTCAGTACCTCATGCGTACCTGGGTCATGTGACCTACCTTCACCTGCACCAGGGGACGGGGCTAAGAGCATGAGGCACACGCAGCTCAGCAGCAGCAGGACGCCCACACCTCGGATCGCCGACATGTTGGCTGCAGCGAGAGGCCGTCCTGCAACAGGAGGAGGACACGGAGAAACGGAGACCAGGTGAGTCCACCTGTCCTCATGTGAGGACAGAACCAACTACAGCACAGCTAGAGTTATTTCCGAAGTAAATGGAATGCAGCATTAGAAAGCTATTTGTTGTGTTAGCATGCTAGCTGTTTCTTTTAGCTCAGAATTTGGTGCATGGATCTGGAAATAATATCGGACATCTTAGATTTCATGTGTTCATTGTGTCATAAATAGTTTAAACGAGTTGGGAAGTTGGGCCTTCCAAACTGGAGTTCTGACTTTCAAACTGGAAGCTTGAGAATTTGGTCAGAAAACATCACGAGGATCCTCTGGACCAACAGCTGGACTGCTGGTGTTACTCCTGGTTCAGCTGGGCCCCCCGACACCCGGCTGCAGACATTAGCCCCCAGAGATGACCTGGTCTCTCTGTGAGGTCATCTTTCCGTCCTGGAGTGACCTTGAGCCCAGGAGATTTTTCCGGACATGTCTGCAGGTTGGAGGTGTCGCTGCAATGCGTGTGAAGTTGAGCCGCCACTGAGAGTGAAACTCAAGCTGCCAGCGAGGGACAGTCCTGCAGGACGCTGTGAGCTGAACTTCAGACGGACCGAGGGACGTGTCTTGGGTTCCAGTCCTGCATCCCATGCCGCTCCACATCAAACTTTTCCAAATGTCTTAACCTTCCTTTCTCCTTCCCCCAACATGGACAACAATCTCTGTAGAGGATAGGTCTGTCCAGCAACTGGACCCTCCTCCTCTGTCTCAACCAGACCTTTGGTCCAGCAGGGAGTGGATGTTCCTCCAGACCAGAAGTTCTCCTGTCCTCCAGGTACATTGTCCTGAAGCTGCTAGGTGTGTCTCTGCTTCTACACACCAGGGACATATCTAGCACCAGCAGGACAGGACTGGAGATGATCCAGGACGCTCCACTTCCTGATCAGGTCATGTGACCTACCTGTTCTTCTTCCTCCTCTTCTTCTTCCCGCTCTCTGTTTCCTTCAGTCTTGTTGCCGTGGTGACGGAGGTCCGGATCACTGTGCCCACACGGTCGACTGTTAGGCAGGAAAACAAGGAGCGGATCACTTTTCCAGAGATTCCAGGGAAGTGCGCGGCCTCTGCAGAGACAGGAAGGGACATGCCTGGATTACCGACAGCATTCGTGTGGCTCGCATACCACAGCTCACACACACACACACACACACACACACACACACACACACACACACACACACACACACACACACTCAGAGCCTTTCTTTCAGGGTGTTTGCTCTGGGGAAAGAAGAATGAGGGGAGTGTGTGCTGGAGAGAAAGCAACAGGTGGTTGGTTAGCGGGAGAGTGAGTCAGAGCAAACATTCTCCATCATCTCTCCACGAACTCACTCCTCCTCACTCCATATCACGCCTCTGACGAACACTCCTGCAGTAAACACACACAGCAGCACAGGCCAATCAGAGGGCAGGGAATCGGTCACATGACCAGGACTAAGAACATAAAACCTGGAGTGTCTAAACAAGTTCCCCCTTCAACAGAACTGTCCCCTTTCAGACTAAACAGTTCATGTTCAGAGTTCACCACTAGAAAAGCTCCTTCATCATACTTGACCTTCTTCACTTTGGTCTGAACTACCAGGAAGTGGATGTACATCTCAGTCAGGGTGCTAGGCAGCTTTCCTCCCTCTCTGATCTCCAGCACATCCTCCAGAACTGTAGCAGTGATCCAGCAGAAGACTGGGATGTGGCACATGATGTGGAGGCTTCGTGATGTCTTCATGTGGGAGATGATCCTGCTGGCCTGCTGCTCATCTCTGAATCTCTTCCTGAAGTACTCCTCCTTCTGTGGGTCAGTGAACCCTCTGACCTCTGTCACCATGTCAACATAGTGAGGAGGGATCTGATTGGCTGCTGCAGGTTGTGTGGTTATCCAGAGGAGAGCAGAGGGAAGCAGTTTCCCCCTGATGAGGTTTGTCAGCAGAACATCCACTGAGCTGGACTCTGTAGCATCAGTCAGGATCTCCTTGTTGTGGAAGTCCAGAGGAAGTCGACTCTCATCCAGACCAAAGATGAGGAGAACCTGGAAGTGCGGAGCCTTCTAGGGGAGATGGGGAAATATTTTTCTTTTGGGTTTCCTCACAAAACTTTTGCGTTACCTTACAATAATGTACTAATCAGTTCATGCGGTATAACTGAATACTGCAGCCTTTCTCACGGTGCCCATTGTACTTTTTGCCATAATATGAGGCTTTCATGAGGTTTTTCCATGTATCTTAATATTTCATTGTGAAATATGAGATAATATTGTGAAGTTTTATATCTTTTTCTTTAGGATAGAAATGCACCACAAACCTATGATATAAATAGAAACTTTCCATAAGTAGGAAAGAAAGAAAAAATACAGCCAAACTATTTGGATTATTTCTGAGTTTTATTTCTTTTGTGTTGGTCTGAATGATTTAAAGGGCCGTTTTCATGTTCAGCTCCATCTCAGCCTTACACAAACAGACATAAACATGCAGCGAATAAATTGATTTTCAATCAATTTTTTGCACCAAAGAATTAAGAATAAACATGTTTTCACTGAGGCTCTTTATATGTGTAAATATTTTACATTTAAATTGACATTTGTGACTGTATATAAAATAGACCAGCAAATATTGGAGTAAGAATATTGCGAGGGAACGTAAAACTTAATGCGAGGTAACACAAAAGAAAATTTTTCCATGTGTCCCCTAGAGGGCACTATATTGAAGTGTTCAAAGCTGCAGATTTCTTTGGTTTCAGTAAAGAAGTGATTAACAAGTTCCACCAACCTGAACTTTTTCTCTTTCAGCTCTCTGAAAGTGAATGGAAATATGAACTGGATTTTCTGGTGTGGGGCTCCACAGTGGCCCAGCTGGTAACACTGTTGCCTCACAGCAAGATGGTCCTGCGTTCGATTCCCAGCCTGGGGTCTTTCTGCATGGAGTTTGCATGTTCTTCCTGTGCATGCGTGGGTTTTCTCTGGGTACTCCAACTTCCTCCCACAGTCCAAAAAAAATTAGGTTAATTGGACTGTATAAATTCTCCTTAGTTGTGAGTGCATGGTTGTTTTTCCTGTCTGTCTCTGCATTGCCCTGTGATGGACTGGTGACCTGTCCAGGATGATGCCACCTCTCGCCTGTTGACAGCTAGAAATAGGCATCAGCACTCTTAATGGGATAAGGGTGTGAGAAAATGGATGGATGGATGTTCTGGTGGTCTTTGTCTTGTCATGTGCTTAGATCACATGCCATCCAATATGGATAACTCAGAAAAGTTTGACCTTTGTATGCCAAAGTTAGAGCATTTCATTTTTGTAAGTATGTCAGGTTAGTTGCCTGGCCCCCCAAACATTCTCAAAAACTCAAGATTTTGATAACTTTTACTGCCCCATCCTTTACTTTCATACTGACCAAATATGAAGCTGGTAGCTCAAAATCCATTGGAAGGCTTTGTAATTGTCAAAAACGGCAACAAAAAAAATAGCTCTTTGAGCCAAAATGGTCAAGTAATATTAGGGCTTTTTATCCTTAGTTCAGGGGATCTACCTATGTGCAGAGTATGAAACCTATAGGAAGTACAGTTTGGTGTATCTCACATTAAGGGGTCCTGTAGAGCAGCATGGCCTTAACCCTAACCCACTTTCAGTTCCATTAAAAATGTTTTAATATCATGTGGGGACAGTTTTGGGCAAAGCCTCCACAGCGGGGAGTCCACCCTGAACTAATTCAGAAGGAAAACTCCGTGGTGAACTAGTTCATGTTCAGAGTTCATGGAGACAGAACATCAGCCGAGTCATATCTGGCCTTTCACTGCCTCAGAAGGATCCTGGTACCAGGTTCACAGTTCAAAGGTCAAAAGGCCCTTGGACTTGGTCTAAGGTACCAAGTCCTGGGTCCTAGGTTTCAGGTCAAAGGTTAAAGAAAGAGAACTACATCAAAACATCAGTTGATGTCCATCTTCTCACTGAATCATGGATGCCAGGTTATGAACAGGACGTCCAGAAAGCTACGAGTTTTATTGTGAAGTCACGAGTTTCCTGGTGGAGTTCCATACAGGAAGTATTTTTGTCAGGCAGCTGAAGCAAACTCTGAAGCTCCATTCTTCCCGTCCAGTTCTGGTTCTCCTGGTTCCACCAGGTTTGAAGTGCCTAATATTTCAGCACCTGAAGGTTCTACAGTCTGTAGCTAAACCACGGTCACACCCATCGTCTAGCGCCCTCTGCTGGTCCGGAGGTTCAAACTCAGCTGATTATTTTTGGATCTACTCCGCAGCTTCAGGAATAATGAAGGTATTTCCATCTTGTTGACGTGCTTCTCAGGAACCTACGGGTTTTTCTACTGGCTGCTTTCCAATGACGGAGAAGAGAGCGGGTCACATGATGCTCAAATACGACCAATCAGAGAGCTGAGCTAAACTCTCCTCGCCCATTTCCTCCTACACATCTGAGCTGCGATCACAACCTCAGCTCCTAAAAACACGTCCTGGCAGGACCACCAGCCTCTGGCAAGGGGGAGTTTTCCAGGTCCAGAACCAGATCCAGATCCAGATCCAGTACCACAACCAGATCCAGATCCAGAACCAGAACCAGAACCAGATCCATATCCATATCCATATCCAGAACCAGAACCAGGACCAGAACCAGGACCAGGACCAGAACCAGAACCAGAACCAGGACCAGAACCAGAACCTGTAGCAGAGGAAACTCTTCTTACCTTAAGCTGAGTTTCTCCTTCCTGCTGCTGTGAAAACCTCCTGGATCTGCAGCCGCCGGCCAGATTGTTTGCTCCCTGTTTAATGCACATGAACACACACTCTGACACACACACATTAACACACACTCTGACACACACACATTAACACACACTCTGACACACACAGAGAAACTGACACATGTTGCTCCTCAGGGTGTCTGCTTTAATCTGAAGCGAACGACGAGGAGACGACGCTCGCCCAATAAACACTCCCCCTCTGCTGGGTGCGACCCCGACACACACACACACATTGACACACACACACACACGTTTGGGTGGCTATCTTTGTGGGGACTTTCCATTGACTTCCATTCATTTCTGCAACCTAAAGCTAACCCTAACCCTAACCCTATCCAAAACTCAATTCACACCGTAGTCCTAAATCTGACCCCTGACCCAAAAACAACGTTTCCCTTTGTGGGGCCCAGGCTTCGGTCCCACAAGGAGCAGCGGGTCGTAGTATATGTCAGGAAAATGATCCCCACAGGTATTAGAAACAAACGCAGAGAAACACTCTCTCTCTCAGAGGACGTGTGTGTGGGCGGAGCCAGGTTCCTAGAGTGTGTGTTGTTAGATCAGATGTTGTGTCTCAGGTGAATTGGACTCAGAGACAGACAGCGATCGCTCCAACATCAGACTTGCTGCTGAACCAGCTCGGTTCTGTTCCTGGCTCCGACCTGGACCTGCTGAAGATCCCAGCGGGTCCAGACTCGTCCTGCTGCAACCAGGACGACTTGTCCTGACAGACAACCTGCTACAGAACCAGGACCAGAACCAGAACCAGAAGATAACCACTGGTTACTGATATATTTATATTCTTTTGCTCATTTTGCTCAGAGACTTCCCCAATAATGGACACATTGATTTCTCAATATGCGTTCTTGTCTGTACTTGTGTTCTCGCGTCCTTGTGAAACATTATCAACAGCAGCCTAAGTACTGTTCCAATTCTAAGTACTCATCCAGGCAAGAACGCTCAAAGTACCCGGATGTGTTCTTGCTCTGCCCATTTTATCGAGGATGCATCGATGCATCCATGGACATGAATACGCAGACGCCTCATGGAGCGGGTCGGCCCGTTGCTGTGATATGTCACAGCGTCCGCCATGTTGAATGTGGTCTGTGTTCCAGTAAGCTAACACAAGTAAATGGACCGAACTTCACAAAGTGCCGTTCTACTAAGTATTTTAAGTTAATTCCTGTCATTGACACATTTTCTCACACACACTAATAAATGACTGAAGTCAGAGTTTCTAACTTTTGATGGAATTATTTAATTGTTTTGGGGGATTTCTGAATAAAGAGCACAATGTTGTGATTTGATAGAAATGATTCTGATAGTTTTTATATTGACATGGATGAACAGACCCTTTGACAGTGTTTTATTAAAGAACATATTTACATGATTCCATAATTTAATGTACATTTAATGTTTCAAGACAAGAAAAAAATTTATTTTCTTATATTTATTTTTTTATGTATTATTGATAAATGACTTGATTTATCAAAGTTACTGTCACTTGACAATGACTGATAAATCAAGTCATTGTCAAACATTAAACTACATATTTTCCTTACTTTTTCCATTATAAAAAATTATTATGTCAACTCTGCTATGGGCTCTTTGCACCTCAGCTTCCGCGTTCGGGGAAAAGCGGCTCAATTGTTTCTGATCTATTGAAAAAGGCTCTTTCCACTGGGTGTTTGCAGGGCTTGTCCAAGGTAACAGTTAATGATGAACATCGATCCGAAGCCCCGACATTAAGCTGGAGAAAAGTTTTAAGATGTTCGCCTCATTTTACGTTCACAGACACAAAGGTGAGTTTTACTTTCTTTAAACTTTGTCGCTAACATTAGCTTTAGCTTATGCTAGTAGGCAATATTCTCAGACATTTGTCTTGTAAAAATGAGCTATTTAGGTATCTAAACGTTTTTCATCCATTCTAACGGACAATGTTTTTACCTTGTGTTCAAGTATATTACGTGGTTTATTGTCGTTAGTGTCAGAGACCAAGTAACGGGGATTTTACGGTTCAGGCTTTTTGCTTCTGAAGCCTGAGGAACAACAAGCCCATAGCTTAACAGTAGAGCAGCTCTGGTGTCAGAGTTCTAGTTCAGCTGACTGTTCAGGTTCAAAGTTGTTGCTTTTAGAAAAATATGGCCGTGTTCCTTAAGGTCTCCGTGTTACTTCGCTTTATTAGTTTTGCATGTTCTTGTGAAGCAGGACGGTGTTTACAGCAGTGTGTACAGGCGGATCAGTTGCTCGGCTGTCTGGCTCTGGTCTGCTCTCTGGTTCCCATAAACTCTTTCAGGCTGAATACAGAAGTGATTCCATGGAAATAACACAGGAGGCTCCTTTACCTTCTGCTTTAGGCTGAACAAGTTGATCCAGAGTGAAGTGAAGGCTGTAAACTTTGCTGTGCGGCGTTAGCTTTAACTGGTAGCGACGAATATTTACAAGCCACCATCTTCTTAATTCAGGACCGCTTGGAAATCCATGAAAACTTAAAAGCCCATTATATTAGGAAGACAGCAATGTTCATAGTATTGTTTTATTTGCGTCTGAAATAAGACTGTGTCTTTTCTAGCTGTCATGGTAACTCAAAGCGGAAAAAAGAGAGCCGCATTTGCGCATGCGGTTGTGACGTCAGCGCGGCAGGTGCAAAGAGCCCATTGACATCAAAGAGTGAAAATAATTCTAACAGAGTAAATTATTTTTATTTCATTACATAAGCTGCATTAATACACTAATAATTCAGATTGAGATATTTAAAAATGCACAAAAAGTGAAAGAATAAACATTTATTTATTATACTGGGAACACTGGCCACAGGCAGGGCTTCAGTCTGCTGGTCACACTGGGAGAAGTCCAGTGAGTTCTGAGACGTCCTGCTACTCAGGCTAAAGCCCAGGATAAAAGACAAATTATCCAAAAGTGTAATAGAAAATACATCTATTTTTCCTTCACATTCAGAAAAAAGACATTTTCATCATGTTGTTTTCTGACTCGTAGCATCTTTATAGCTAAATAGCGGCGTTGTGAAGCTGAGCTGTGAAACAGAGCAGCTCCAGCTCTGACCCTGACTGACCTTTCCTCTCTAAATCCCCTGGTCTTTAATGCACTTCCTCTCTAACAGCGGTTTCTCATCAGCTCTCTCTCATTAAAACAATATGAAAACGCTAGCTACGCTAACAATCAGTGGTTACTTCGGGCCAATTTAGCTACATAGGAAATATTTCTCGGTTGTTTAGAAGCGAGTTTCTGGCTGCAAAGTGAAGTGTGTTAAGGAAATATGATTATTTTAGTGCTTAATACAGTTAATCTTAAAAGATATATGGAACACTCTTATTTTGAACAGGTTTGTGTTAAGCATTTAAAAAATTAAACCAGATGGGTAAGCATTCAGAGACACAGGAACCAAATGCAGATTAAGGGAGATCTCTCAATGGGACCCCCACTGTGAGGCCAGGCCACAGGCGAAGCCATATAATTAGCATTTTCCTTGGGAGACAGAGACGTTAGATTTCTCAGGTATCTGTGAGGTCTTATCTCAGGATCGTTCTGTACTCAGAATGACCGTGGGAGCCACGGGGGGTCGGGGCCAGCTATCTGCTCTTTTGTTTCGGTAGAAGGCAGATGGTCCTTTGATCTTGGCCGTAGATTGAGGGGAGTTACAAGTTTTTCTGGGAGCTTCCAGTTGGCCAAAAAGGGGAACGCCTAGAATGCATAAATTAAATAGAGAAACACCTCTTTACTATATGATTTCGTGTTGGGAGAGAAAATCCAGAGTTGTTGCCACTTTTTTGCTTTTTGCCTTGGCTCTCTCTCCAAAGACGTCTTTGCTTTTTGTTTGTCCTTGTTTCGTGTTTGTCTGTCTCCCCTTGTGTGTCTTTATTTTTATGAAAAAATGCATATCTCTGTTCCTCTGCAGCTTTGTTGTTGATTGCTTTGTATGAGATTAAACTCTGTGATCTGTGACGTCAACACGCTTTGTTGTTGCTTTCACTTTAGCACGACGCCGCCACTCGCCGAGGATCCGGGAAAAATTAAAGAGGAAAAGAGCCAAACGTTTTGTCCAAAGCTAGCATTAAATGATACTCTTTTTTAATAAGTGATTCTGCTTTTTCATCCTTACCTGTGAAAGGTAATGCCAATGAATCCAGTTTGTTTTGCAAAACGGTTGAAACAAGTCCACACAGCACAGGACTTGGAGCTCCGATCGATCTGCTGCCACACACAACATGGCGGCGACGTAACGCAGGACTCAGCGCTCAATGAGGAGTCTACGCATTCATGTCTATGGATGCATCCTTCTGCGAACTTGAGCCAGCAAGATATCCCACAATGCAATGCGCCACCAGCAGCGGTAAATAGAGAAGGTGATTACAAAAATGTATTGCACTTTTACCACTATTAATTGCCACGAAAACTCATTTTAATTTGTTTTTAGGCGAGAAAGTAGAGCTGATAGCTTCATCTATCCACTCAGTTCATCCAGAACATTCATACTTTAAAATTTGCTCCGGAGTTTTCGGAGTAGCATAGCTCCGCTAACAGACCGGGGGAGCTGCCGGTTTAACGGGCGGTTGGAACGTTCTTTCCCCGCTAACCGCAGCCTGATTTCGGCAAGTCACTCTGTCGTTTTCCGCTGCCTGTTGTCTGTTCGTAGCGGCTGAAAGAGAGATATAAAGTGTATACGGTAGTTAGATGCAAGTAGCAGAATAGAAAATATATTTTCTCTTAGGACATTTTTTATATTTAGTTAATATTGGTATTTTATAAATTGTGTCGACACAATCTTTCAAAGCCACTTTTATTCGCTAATTAACCGTTTTTGGGCATTTAAATTGGTAGTTGGAAAAATATTTTAATACAATGTCCCTTAATGATCAGAGAACCATACTTTAATTTGTAAATAAAAAAAACAAAACACATTTCCCTAAGATTGGCATTTCATGTATGAGAGTGAACTCTTACTGTTTTATGCAGGCAGCTCTTCAGCTGAGCTACAGTTCAGGTTTATGTCCAACTTCCCAAAAACTCCCGGAGACTCTCTTCATTCCCAGATCCTGCCATCGTCGTCTTCACTGTCTGCTCATCTTCTTAGAAAAAAACTATTAAATTATGGTAATATTTGCTTTTGACAGTCTCAATATGAATTTCCTGGAGTTATTAACTGATTATCTGCTTGTTTTTGTTGTTGTTGTTATTCTAATAGACATTCCTACACATTTTTTATTTTTTTGTTTCCATGCTGATATCTTACGAGAGCATACTTGATTATGATAATAAAGGAAACAAGTTTGTTAATCAGTGTTTAGTAGTTAAAATAATCATCCAGTTGTGTGACAGGAACTCTGGCCAGATGCAGGAGGGCAAAACATTAAATATGAAATAATCATTTTAACTTTCCCTGTTTATGAATCCTGGCAAACCTGGGGAATAAGGAAGGAATCAGTTAACTGCATGACTCAGGCCGGCTCCATCTATTATGATTTGACATTTGAGATAAATATAAGCAAATAATCTGATGAAGGTGCCAAACAAGACTCAAGCTTCACAGTTAACAGAAGTATGGAAAAGTAATTTGAGGTGCTAAATTATTTTCTATTAACTTAAGCTTTTTATAATCAGTAATAAAAACTTACTGCCATTAAGTTTAAGGTGTTTCTATTTAGAAATTACATTTCCTTATTTTTGTATATTTGATATCTGTTATCATTTGTCCCAATTATAAATGTTAAAGTAATTCCTGTGTTAAACTGGACAATTGATTGAAATTCATGGAAGCTGAGTGATGACATCATCAAGAAGGCCCTGTTCCAATTGGCAAACTAACGAACTGCGTCCTTGTGAACTCGGTGAGAACGGACTTTCAACTGTTCTTGCGGCTACGGACTTGCCAAGAACACAAGAACGTTCTATTCTATTCTATTCTATTCTATTCTATTCTGTCTGCCTTTTCCCTTGGGCAAAACACTTCATCTCCTTGGTCAGAGGACGAGGACCCAGATAGCCTTGTAGCCTGATAGCCTTGTAGCCTGATAGCCTTGTAGCCTGATAGCGTGGTCAGTGCTACCAGGCCAAAAAGAGCTCAGTCAGTTCTGGTTGGTACTGGGTCAGTTCTGGACCTCAGGTTGGTTCTGGTCGGTTCCGATGCAGAAGAGGGTCCAACCTGCAGCAGCTGGGATTCCTCTGTGGTCTAAACTGGGAGCTACTGGGACACCTGGCCAAAATGGCTGTTTATCCTGGGGTTGACCTTTAACCCCCCGGGTCCGGGGTTCTGGCTAAAGACTCACATGTTTACTACCTTTGTCTCTGCATGTCCTTCCTCTCCTCTGCTTTCTGTCCCTCCCTGATGTCTCCATTGTTTGTGCTGAGACAGAGGGTCGGGTTCTGGTGAACCGGGTCAGAGACACCAGCAGCTGCAGGACTCAGAGTGTCCTCCATTCCTCCCATAGCTGCCACAGAGCAGGACGGGGACCTGCGGGGGGGGGGGGGGGGGGGGGGCTGCATTGTTTTCCAGCAGCTGGACATTGTCCTCATCTTTCTGTCCAGCAGGGACAGGATAATCTGTCCAGCAGCTGCTGCAGCGCGTCATGTGATCTGTTGTTTTTCTGCAGATCATCCATCCTCACCAGCTGACGGCGTCCTGATGGACGTCCTGATTTATGGTCCAGGTCCACAAATACCAGAACCAACACGGTCTTCATCGGCTGACAGGAGGGACACAGGACATTTATGAGGACATTTCTACAATCTGAAGACATTTCTGTGGTGTGGCTAGATGTTTTATTTCCAGGACATTTGTGAGGACACGAGCAGACAGTGACTATCTCTTTAATGAGGATGTTTTGCCCGTTCTCCGGTTTGTGCCTTCACTCCCTCACAGGAAGCGGTCTTTATGAAACATCTCAGCCTCGGCGCAGTCCTCAGAGGACGGTTGGTCTCTGAAACAATGTGACGTCTCGTCCCGGAGATGAAAGTTTAATGATTCTGCAGGAGAAAGTGGGATGATGAAACCTCACATCAAGACGAGATGCTGCTCTGCCCTGGGCTCTGTCTGCAGGCGCTTCGGTGTCCATGTCCTCTTCCAGGGACGTGGACACAGTCTGGTGGAGACAAACTGATTAGGGAAGATAAAAAATAAAACTGTTTAATTTTAAAGATGTTTTCTGTGTTCCAGTTATTGATCTACTTGATGAAGAACTCAGGATCTCCTGTTGAAATAATAATAATGTCAGAGTTGGACTTTTATTTTCAAGAGAAAATATTAAAGTCCAAGTTAAACCTTTTCCTGCTCAACCTGATCTTAGCAATGCAGTTTGACTTTTAAACACATTTCAACAACAAGGTGGTTCAAAATCCTTTACATGATTAGAAACTACCAGAAGTACTAAAGATACCAAAGACACCAGTAGGTACCAGTAGGTACCAGTAGGTATCAGTAGGTACCAGTAGGTATCAGTAGGTACCAGTAGGTACCAGTAGGTACCAGTAGGTATCAGTAGGTACCAGTAGGTATCAGTAGGTACCAGTAGGTAGCAGAAACTCTTTGGTGGATGGATGAAGGTTGGATGCTCAGTCCAGCACCGAGTGATTATGATGTTTTTGAAACCAAACAGTTTTAGTTTCAGAACATTTTGGCCGCCATGTTGATCCATTAAACGGATCCAGTCAGGACCAAAGTGAAGTTCTACGGGTCAGAACGGAACCGGTCCATGTCTCAAACGGAGCAGTAAATATTTAATGGAAATCATTCTGAGACAAATTCAGAACATTTTAAACATTTTAGAGCCCTTCTTTTCTGTACGTCTACTGTGACGCCATGACGCGGGGGCGGAGTTTGAAGGCGAGCCGGGATTCCTGAGGATTACCCATCATGCCCCGCGGGTAAAGATGGCAGCAGATCAACTTTTCCCGGAGCTCTGAGCGGATTCTATCTCCAGTAACGGAGCTCCTCCCCGGGCCGCTGCTGCTCTCACTGACCGCCGTCAGGCTGCCCTGCCCGCAGCGCTGCTACCGGGAGTCGGATCGGTCCGGAGACCCCCGCTCCTGCTCTCCCAGCCGGAGGAAGGACCGCGGACCTCGGGCTGAAGTTTGTCTACCCTCGGCGGAGCCGCCCCGAGCCTCGCTGGGCCGCGCTGACCGCCGCTCAGGTAAGCTGGCAGCGGGCTGCCGGGGCTCCGGGCGGCCGGCGCGAGGCTGGCTGCTCGGAACGACCGGTGCGACAGACGAGGAACTGGGCCACAGTCCGAGCCGCGGCGGCACCGGACCAGATTGATGCGGTGTTACGGTGTGTTGGGTAACGTGTCGGGTCGGTAATCTGGGGCGGTTCGGGCCGGGCTCCGGCACACGGAACCCCGCTGGGTTTGTCGTGTTGTCTCTGGACTGCCTTGCAGACAGAACCCAGGGCTGCAGCGTGACTGCGCCTGACAGACAGCGGAGTGGAAAAACACTCAACGAGTCACACACACCTGCAGTCAGGCGGCCAATCAGAGGCCAGCAACCCCCCCATGGCTGCTGAGGGTCCAGGGATCCGGATCTGACCCGGATCAGTTCAGGAATCTGTTCAGGATGAGGCAGAGCGGGATCCCAGCAAGGCATTCTGGGTAATTTCCTGCTGGGATAATCAGGAATGGATTCTCCATTACGGGTTGATGGTTCTGATCCGATCATTATCTGGTTCTGGTTCTGATCCACATTGGACGCTGGAAACATGCAGGTGTGGTGATCAGCCCGGTCCGGATTCCAGATAGGAGGGATTAACTGGACCAGAACCACCAGACATCTGATCATTGCTGCCTGGTTCTGCAGAACCTTCTGACTGAACAACCCGACCAGGACCAAGCTGAACCGACCCGACCCGCTGCTCTTCTGGTCTCCAGAACCTGAGGACCCGTCCTGCCAGTAGACGGATCAACCGATGGTTCTGGAGGCTCTAGAAGGACTGGTTTTGGTTCTGGTTCTGGTCAGTCCTTAATGGTTCTGATCAGAATCTGCAGGCGCTCCATGTTCTGAATGGAAACAGGAAGTGATGTCAGAGGTTTGGGTCTGTTTCAGCCGGACCGAGCCGGTTCTGATGGAGGATCCTGTTCACAATGGGAGAGGAAGAGGAGACGGTGTGTGTGTGTGTGTGTGTGTGCGTCATATGAGCCGGCTGGGTCGGTGGTTCTGGTGTCGTGTTCAGGTGGGTCACATGACCCGACTCCAGCCTCCCAGACAGACGATCCTCTGGCTGCAGAACCAGAACTAGGCAGGAAGGATGAAGGAGCAGCTCTTTGGTTCTGGTTCTGATTGACTCGACCCGGTTTTAATGACTCTGTGTTTTTTCAGGTTATCGGATCAGAACACAGAAGAGGATCCAACCAGAGGATGAAGAGTTCCAGGTGAGGATGACTGTGAGGTTCGGTCCGTTCAGACCCGGTCCTCCTGGTGATCGCCATGTTCAGAACCGGTTCAGATCGGCGCGTTGGGACAGAAGGCCTCTGAGTCACAATCCAAGATGGCCGCCGGGCGCTGCGTACCCGTTTCGACAGGAAGTGGATTTTAGACGTTCTGGTTTTGGTTGTTTGATGTTTTGAATTCAGAGAAAAATTAGAAAATATTCACATGTTCAGTAGAAACAAATTATTTCCAAACTTTACATTTTAAACCTGATTAAATGTGAAATCGCCATGGCAACGTTTTACCATGCGGATCTCATTAATGTGCCAACATCAGTTCCTCCTGCTGCGGTTCGTCTGATACTCCAACAGAACCGAGTCCGATTCAGAATCCATATGACTTTATGGACCAAAACGAATTCATGTTTAAAAATTATGATGAGATCTCTAAAGAAAATAAGAACCAAACAGTTTTCTATTCGTCTCCCATAAAGATATTAATTTCATGATCATGTTTGAAGTTTTCCCTGTAATGATTTTCTACAAAAGAAATTTAAAATAAAAATCAATTCCTGATTGATTTTTATCAATCAGGAATTTTATCAACCTGCCCTTTGAGACAAACTTTTTTTCAGTTCAAGTTCATGAATGTTTTTAGAAAAATGTTCAGAAGTGGATATTGTACAAGAAATCTTTCCCATCCTTAAGTTTTAATATGACGAGTTTTGGTCCAACAGGGACGAAGAGTTAAATTATGATATTAACGGTTTAATCCTCTTTAATACGGCTTTCTAAAAATCACATCAAAGTTAAATAATTTTATTTAAGAGAGTTTAAGCGTTGCAACATCTAAAAGCTTCATTTAGGATTTGTCACATGCAGCAATGAATTCTGGGTAATTAACTAAGCCAAAGTCTGGACGCGGTTTGGCAGAGGGCGGGGCTAAAGCAGGAAGTGGAGGACTGGGATGAACTACAACCTCAAACCCTCCAACAGGAAGTCACCTGAGATTGACAGGAAGTCTCAGGCCGTCCTGTCCCGATGCTTCCTGTTACAGGACCTGGAGGTCAAAGGTCAAGGTTTAAAATGTTTCTCTGTGTTCCAGGTGTGATCCTTTCTATGGATGAAGTCTCTTCTGGAACCGTTCACAGCTCAGGTAAGAATCAGAACACACCTGGAGGGAGACCTGGAGACCGACCTGGAGACCGACCTGGAGACCAACCTGGGGAACGACCTGGAGACCGACCTGGGGAACGACCTGGAGACCGACCTGGGGAACGACCTGGAGACCGACCTGGAGACCTGGAAAACATCCTGGAGATCGACCTGGAGACCTGGAGACCGACCTGGGGAACGACCTGGAGACCGTCCTGGAGATCGACCTGGAGAACGACCTGGAGACCGACCTGGGGAACGACCTGGAGACCTGGGGAACGACCTGGGGAACGACCTGGAGACCTGGGGAACGACCTGGAGACCTGGGGAACGACCTGGAGACCGACCTGGGGAACGACCTGGAGACCGACCTGGGGAACGACCTGGAGACCTGGGAAACGACCTGGAGACCTGGGGAACGACCTGGAGACCTGGAAAACGTCCTGGAGATCGACCTGGAGAACGACCTGGAGATCGACCTGAACGTCGACTCGGATTAAACACGCCTGTGATTCGATGATGAACAGGGAGAATCCTCAGACCCAAGTCTTGACTTGTCTGAGTCCGAGACTTGAGTCCATCTTCAGATGATCAAAGCTGCTGAATTTGATGAAGAGATTTTAAATTGTCCCACCAACCGGGAACAATATGAACTTCATCAGCGCAGACAGAGCCGGGCGCTGGGCAGCGTGTGGAGATGGAAACGGCCACGTCATTCTTTGTTATAAATCATTCTCACCGCTCGCTCAACGCTCCTCTGAAAGCAACTTCAAGTTATTCCTGCGGTTCACGTAGAGCTGCACAACCAGAGCTAATGCAGTGGGTTTAAACTCCTACCTTGATGTGGAGTTCTCCAGAGAAACATGATTCCACACAGGTTGGTGATGTAAACATCTATACAGGTCAGCCTGTGTCCAGTTTGAGTGAAAGGTGCGCAGCAAGCAGAGGCTGCAGCGATGTGATTGGTCCGCTCTCCTGGCTTTAGATGCATAAACTATAAACTCATCTTTTAGGAATAAATTTGCTCCGCCGGTGAAACGCTCAGAGCAACAGGGATGCTTGTAATCCAGCTTTAATAAAAAGAAGCGATTTCCTTTTTCTTTTTTTTAATGATTATTTTCCTAAAAAACATAAACAAACACTTAGCCTGGCGGGGGGGCTAGTAGAGCATGGCGGGTCGCCAGGCTTATAATACACTGGGGGAAACCCTGGTTTCTGTTTTGTTGGAGAAGCAGCGAATATTAACACGAGTCGCCATGGAAACGGTGTTTAAATAACACTCTACCTGCAGGATCGGCTTCAAGTTTTCATCCCCATGAACCGATCTGCCCTGAGCGTTGCTATAAACACGCTCACCCACAGGGGGCAGTGTAGCGATTAGCTGAACCCTGTCAGCCAGTCAGGTGGCTTCTAAACAGCCACCACTTCCTGTTAGGAATCCAACATGGCGCCCCGTTGGATTCCTTTTAAACAGCGTGTTAGAATGTAGAGATAATGGAACGGTTTATTTCAATCTCCACTTTAGTCTGAAGATTTATAAATAATCATTTTTATTCAGCAGAGTTTTGGTCTGGATGAAAACATAGAAATATCTTTGTTTTCCCAGATATCTGTGGACTGAATAAACGTCTCTAATGATTCACATCCAACTTCTAGATTAAAACCTGAACATGATCTTGAATATGCAGAAAAAAATGTCAGTGTCCTGAATGTGAGTGGAGAAGGATCTGGAAAAGATCCCGACCAAAACCAGAAACAAAACCAACAAAACAACCAGAAGCTCCAGAAAACCCAGAATGTTTTCCGATCCGCTTCATGAAAAACCACCAGAACCAGAAACATCTAGGAAAAATATGTAGATATGAAATCTGAGTAGAAACGCCTGGAGGAAGATCAGGAAGCAGAAACCCAGAAGTCCTGACAGATGGGCGATCGATGCGCCCTGATTGGCTGCTGGTCACGTGACCCAGACGGACTAAATGGAGCGGAAAATCACGATTACGGCTCTGATCCCCGCAGCAGCACCGTTAACTGGACCGGTTCAGGTGATCCGGTCTGGGTCCAGTTTCCGGTCCGGTCCTGGTTTTGGTTTCCTTGCTGCGGTCCAGACCTTCCTGTCCTCTGGTTCTGTGGTTCTGGATGAGTCCAGTTGTCCTAATCCAAGTTTGTCTCCTCCAGTGAAATGTTCTGGCGGTTCTGACGACCCGGATGATGATGTCACCTGTATGACATCATCACACACCTGCTGATAGCTGAGTGGCTCTGAGTGCCGGTCCGGTCCGGATCGATCCAGCTGCACTTCCTGTTCTGGAAACAAGAGCTGATCAATAATTGGCCTGAGGCCGACACACACACACACCCCCCCACACACACACACACACTCTCTCTCTCTCACTCAGCTGTGAGGGGCGGGCGAGTATCGACCTGCACTCAGAGGCAGAGTGTTGCCGTGACGATGGGCAGTCGGGTCGGGGCGTCGTGGCGAGCGGTCGGTTGGCAGGTGAGCGGCGCCGTCGTGTCTCTGACTAGCTGACCTTTGACCCGTTGTCCCGGCAGGACCGCAGACCCGACCGGAACCAGCAGACAGGATGGCGAGCGCCGGCCCGGCCAGGAAGCCGTACCGCAAGGCTCCGCCGCAGCACCGCGAGACGCGCCACGGCCTGACCCCCGCCTCGCCGCCGCCCGCCCAGCGGCCCGACCTCAGCCAGGTAACCCCGTCCCCGCAGCGCCGTGAACAGGCCCCGCCCCCCTCCGACAGCGAGCCGGACGTCTCCAGCCTGTCAAGCCTGGAGCTCTACGTGCCGCCGCCGCCGCCCTTCAGGAGCTCTGCCCACCGGCCTGAACGCCACGCCGCCAGTCAGAGCAGGGGAGGTCACATAGGCTCCGCCCCCTCCAGGAGACGTTCCCCGGTGCGGCACCGCCCCAGCCGGACCCAGCGGACCGCCCCTGCCCGTGGCGCCACCCCCAAAAGCATCCTGAAGCAGCCGGCCGCCGTGGGGGCGGAGCCAACCTACGACACGCTCAGGAAGTCAAAGTCGGTGGAGCTGCTGGGTGACGGGCGGCGGGGGGCGGAGCATCGGGGGCCGCCCTCGCTGCAGTCGCTGGCCCCGTCCTCCTCCACCCGGACCGCCTGGAACTGGAGGATGCAGGTTCTGGAGGAGAAGGTCCGGTTCTCCAGCTTCCTGGACGAGATCACCTGCCGTGTCTTAAGCCCTGCCCGCCTCGCACAGCTCGGCAGGCCGCCCGCAGACCTTAGAGGCTCCGCCCACCAGCACGGCCGCCGTCCCGACACCGGCCGACGGTCCGCAGACCGGACCCGGCGCTGGGACGGCTGGGTGGCGTCGATACGGCGACCCGACGGCTGGAACCAGCCTCTGGAGAGGGCGGGGCGCGGTGACATCACACAGGGGGCGGAGCTTAGAAAGGTGACTGAGGTCAGGCAGAGACCCAGACCCCCCCTGTCCAGTCTGTCCCTGCTGTCCCACATCAAGGTAGGTCAGAGGTCACTCGGCCTCCTCTTCCTCACGTCCCGCCCTTCATCCTCCCTCCTGTCCCTCAGCGCCAAGGTGCGTTTGTTTTCTCCACCTGGTCGGTCCAGGACTGGACATGATGATGGTGATTAGTATCAGGTTCTGATTCAGCGGGTTCTGTTGGGTTTCTGGGTCCCCTGCTCCAGAAGAACCGCTCCTGGGTCGTTCCAGCGCTGCTCTCTGATTGGCTGCTGGGCTCTCCTACCAATTGGTTCCCTGGACGGGTCGGGTCGGGTCGGTACCGAAAGTCTTGATGCCCTGCTGCATTCTGGGAGCCGGATGAACAGAAACAGGTTCACAGGACACTGGAAGGCAACTGGCTTCCTGCTGGTTTCCTTAAACTGGTTCTAACTGGTTAGAATGGAATCAGACCGGTTTCACTGGTGGTTCCTAGGCCTGTCGCGATAAACGATAAATCAATTAATCGTACGATAAATTAAAACTATCGACGCCATTTTAATTATCGGCATCATCATCTCTTCCGGCCTTTTTCTCTTTCTGTTAATGACACCGAATGAAAAAAGGCTCAACTCCGGTTCTCTCCACTGACTCTCCTTCCTCATTTCCTTAGTGTAAAGCCCAGAGCACACGATACGATCTTAGAGCTGTCGGCCGATTGTCGGCCCATTTTCAAAACCTGACAGACCCACACATTAGCCGACAGAAATCCTAGGTATAACGGTTCGATCGGGTTCGTTCCTGCCGTGTGGTGTCCAACAATGGGCACAAAATAATGGCTACAAGTTCAGTGAACTAATTTTAAAACCAGGCATTAATCAATGCTTTACTACAATCTACCTGCAATGCATGTGGCTAGTGTCAGCGTAAAGTCCTGACCGAATGAAAATCATTAGAACCTATTTACGTCACGTTAACGAAGAACAGCTGAAAAGTTACCGGGTTTATCAACTGCGGTAGCAATTTCGCTCCAACTCCTCCTCTTGTCATTTCTATATTCTTGCATGTTGAATAAACATTAATGTTGTTTCCACATATCATCTCCGATGTCCGCTGGACTTCGGGTTGCGCCGTGTCAGCTGTTTGGGATTCCCCTCCGTAATTTCCCCTCAGAAAGTAGGAGGGGAATCCGCGCTTTCTGATTGGCTGCCTGTCACATTCAACAGGAAGCGTTAAGATCCCAGTCGGGGAAAAACCCTGATTTAGATCAGAGCAGCAACGACGATCTACCGTAACACACCACACAATCTTAGAAAGACCAACGATCTAAGATTGTTGTAAGGGGAAAAATAGGAGCAAAAAATCATGTAGTGTGAATTATTGCATCAGGTAGTCGATGTGCCCATCTTCTCTATTTAAATCTAATTATTACTGAAGGGCAACATAATATACAGACTTCATAATCTTTTGGTTGAATGCAGTATTTATTTCCACTTTTACTTTATGTTGTTTAGTTTTTTTTTTCCAAGTGAGTTTTTTGTTAATGGAGACTGAGAATCCATTTTATTTTGTTTTTGGTTGTTTTGTTTATTTTGTTTATCAGTTCCAGTGTTAAATATTCTTTTGAAAATAAAGTGTATCTATCTTTGGCAGGAAATCACATGCATTATTACATCATTTCCATTAAATCAGTGTAAAAAGGTCTTCAAACAATATTATCGTTTATCGCAATAATTTTTTGAGACAATCGTTGAGCAAAATTTGCTATCGTGACAGGCCTACTGGTTCCTGTTGGTTGCTGTTTGGGTTCTTACTGGTTTCAGTTTGCTGGTTTTAACTGGTCTGGGTCTTGTTCTGGATGTTTTATGAGGCTAACACCTTCATGAACCAGCACCAGTTGGTTCTGATCCGGTTCAGTCTGAAGCAGGATCTGTGGATGGAACCCAGGAAGAACAACTTCTACCATTTCTGACAAAGTTCTGGATTTGGGTTTCTCTGTGGTTTTGGACCAGTTTGGATCATGTTTTAAACTGGATTCTGATCCCTTTCTTGTCGGGTTCTGGACTGGGATCTAGCTGGTTCTCCAGAACTGGATTCTATTTGACTGAAAGGAGACCTGGAATCCTGGGAAAATCTCAGGAAGTTGGACCAGATCATGGAGAACCTGGATACATCTGAGTTGGTCCCAGTCGGCTCCAGTTGGTCCCAGTAGGTTTCAGTAGTCTCTGTTTCTTCTCCTCGTGTTGACTCCAGTTCTCCCTGACCCGGTTCTGTTCCAGTAGTCCAGGGGAGCCCAAAGTCGGACCTTGAGGTTCCGGCATCCTGCATGTTTTAGTCTCTCCCTGGTTTAACGCACCTGGATCCAATCATGGCTCGTTAGAGGCCTCAGAAGAACACTGACATGTTGGTACCACCAGGGAGAGAACTAAAGGATGCCGGACCTCCAGAACCCACTTTGGGCACCACTGCAGTGGTCGGTGTCAGAGCGGACCAGCGCTCTGCCTGTGGGTCTGAGGATGGGTTGTTGGTCCACTGAGTCTAATTCTGCTTCTGCTCTGTTCCAGGAGGCGCTGTCGGACTCCGACAGGATCAGGTGAGTTGGTCTGGTCCCTTCTCTCCAGGTGTCCAACGTCCTGACAGGCTAAAGCACTTCCTGTCCCGCCTCCTTACCCAGAATCCTCCAGCAGCAGAACGAGGACCTGCGGCACCGCCTGTCACTCTCCACCCACAAGATGGAGGCCATGGAGGCGGAGTTTGAGGGCAGCCGTCACTACATGGAGGCGGAGCTCAGCCGGACCAGAGACGACCTGGACAAGATGAGGGACAAGTTCCGCAGGTGAGGAAACTGACGATGATGATGATGATGATGATGAGGTCAAAGTGTCTTTATCACCTGATCAGCTGCTGTTAACAGGAACATTTAAATGGTCTTTGTATTATTATTTTATATTATATTATGTTATATTATACTATATTATTTTATATTGTTTTATTAATATAACTGTGAGAATCAGATAGTGAATCAGCCTCTGTAGTTCACTGAGAGAAAGTCAGGATGTATCATGTGATGCAGTAAAAGCACCAAACACTGTAATCCACTGGCTAGCCCAGCTTTAGCATTGTGCTAGCCTTTTTACACTGAACTAGCTTTGACCTGCTGATGTTAGCTTCACATTGACCTCAGCGTTTTGGAGTAGCTCAAAGTATTTTGTTTGCTTAAGTACGCAGATGTTGGTGTTTTATTATTTTAGCATGACTTATTAGCCTTAGCAGAGGGCATAGCTTGTTGATGTTAGCATAAACAGACTGACATCAGCATTATGATATTGTTACGGTTATAACATGAATGTGCTTGTGTACTATTGCATTAACATGATGAATAATCATTAATATTTTCGTCTAAGCTACGTTGTTAGCAGAACGTTAAACTTACCATGTTAATATTACGTTAGGTGTAGCTAGGTGATGTTAGCCTTCTCCTGGTAATGTTAGGATTATATACATTTTATCTTATAGATGTTAGCATTAGCCTGGTGATGTTAGCAGTATGTTAGCATTAGCCTGGTTGCAGTTACATCCTGCTGCCTCATCATCTGGTCTGCTGAGTTAACGAGGTTCTAATTGTTGGACTGAACTGATCCAGTCCGTCTACTTGGTTGTGTTCTGACCCAGACCTCTACTGTTAGTGGGTCAGTAGAACCTGCTGATGGCGTCTGACCTCTGACCTCTCCCTGCAGACTCCAGAACAGCTACACGGCGTCGCAGCGAGCCAATCAGGACCTGGAGGAGAAGCTGCACGCTCTGGTAAGCTCTGATGCGTTGATGCTGCGCGGCATCAGATCTTGGCGCTCCATCCCGTCGGTATTTATCGCGCTTCCTGTCACGTCGCGCTGATGGCCGCGTAACGAGCATCCCGATTGGTCGCCTGGCTGACCTCATTAGTAATGAATGGAGCTCATTGATCCTCAGTGAGCGTATCGATCAGCTGGGAAAGCCTCGACTGACAGCCGGCTGGTTGCCATGGTGACGGTCCGGACCTGGAGGAGGTTTCTGCTGGGATTTTCCTCCAGGCGTGTCTTGCTACAGAAGCTGCCATGTTTGGGCCGGGTGGGTTCATCGGCGTCGACCCGTTTAAACCAGAACCGCTCGGTGGCCGGCGTCACGCTGAGCCCAGAAACAGCTGCTGGTTCTGATCCGGTCCAGACAGGCGGAGCCTCCAAAGGCTTCGGGTGCACAACAGAAATGGGCCGAACATCCAGAGGTTCTGGTCCAGATTCTTCTCTGCCTCCTCAACTGGGAAGCTGGAGCAAAACAGAACCTTCTCTGAGCCGAGTTCAGGCCGGTTCTGTTCACTGTTTCTGGATCCAAAGGTTTCGCTTTGGCAGCAGGCGGTTCTGACAGGATCAAAACGGTTCTGCTGTGACGTTTGTGCTGAACTGATGATGATGATGATGATGTCTGACCGCTCTTTCTTCATCTCTTCTTTCCTCACGCTGCTCTGATGGACTCACCTTCATCTCCATCCTCATCCTCAGGCTGCCGTCAGTCAGACATGGGTTCATGCAGTTGGGTTTCATTCATCTTCATCCCTCCATCCTCTTCCTCTCTTTTTGAACACCACGTCTCCACAGTCGGCCTTTAAGAGACAAACATTGAAATACCCAGAACGATTCAGAACCTTCTGGGTCGGACTTTAAACCCGGCCGACCTGTAGCTTGACCTGGCGTTCGAATCAGAGTCCTTCTCCTCTATCTCTGGCTGCTGCTGGTCCACCTGAACAGTTTCAGGTGTGAAACTAACTGCTAACGTGGTCGCTCGTCTGACGGGTCAGGACGGTTCTTGGTTCTGCCAGACAGACTCATTCAGACCATTTTATCCTGAACAGTTTTCAAATCAAACACTTATAAAGTAGGTCCACTTTAAGGCCTTAGCATTAGCTAATGTTAGCATTAACCCAGCATTAGCAGGCTGACTTTAACATTCCAATGTTAGTATTAGCTGCTGTATACTACTACTAATGTTAGCTTAGCTTTAGCATGCAAATGTTAACATTTCCCCAGCTGTAGAATGTTGACAAGAGTGTTGCCATCTTAGCATGCTAATGTTAGCATAACCTTACCTACAACATACTGATGTTTGTGTTAGCATCATAGCATGCTATTATTAGTGTTACTTTAGATTTAACATGCTGACAGGGTTAACATCTTAGCATGCTACTATTTGCATAACATTAGCTTTAGCATGTTAATGTTACGGTTGGCAAGATTGTAGAATGCCAATTTGATCTTTTCCTAACTGGCTGTTGTTAGGGTTAATGTAATCTTAGCATGCTAATGTTAGCATAGCTTTATCTTTAGCTAGGGGCATTAGGATTAACTTAATATTGTCAAAACCTTAGCTTCAGCTTGCTAACAGAAATGCTACCTTTACCGTAACCAGACAGAAGTGAGAAGTTGTTGTGAGTTAGATGCCAGGTTAGAATTTGGGGTCAAAGGTCATTCTTGGTCCTGGCAGAAGGTCCTGATCCGCCGGCGAGCCGCAGCGCCGGTGCTCTCTGAACTTCGTTTGCTTTGGGCAGATTCAGATTATTAAACAGATTTTTTTCAGCTTTGATGCTTCGATCAATATCCAATCAGATCGTATTGATCTTGTGGCACTGCAACCCATCATGCAGGAGGCAGCGTTGGTCGCTAACGCAGCATTCAAATGATCTGGGAAAAATGTAGCGTTCCCATGGAGGGGTTCGAATCTGAGAGGAGCCGGCTGAGGGAGGAGCTAACCTATTATTCCCACGATTTGAATGTATTGGTCCACGCAAAGCCCGCCCACTAACAGCGCTGCCTTCTGATCTACATGTCGTCTGCTTGCAGCTACGGAAGGTGGAGAGGGACAAAAAAACAATGGACCAGGAGATCGTGGAGCTCACCAACAAACTTTTGGACGCTAAGAACACCATAGACCGCCTGGAGGAGCTCAACGTAAGAACCTGCATCATGAGTTTCCATGGAAACTGCGTTGGCCTCTGATTGGCTGTGAGGTTAAATCTGGGTTTCTATTGGCTCATGTTTTCATCAGATTTGGTTGTTTTCTTTTGACTAAATGTTTATTGTTTAGTTTGTGTAGAGAAGCAGCTCCTCTCCTGTAGAACCACGTAGAACACTGTTCCTGTTGCATCACATGACGAGCTGACTGTGTGTGTGTGTGTGTGTGTGTGTGTGTGCGTGCGTGTGTGTGTACAGGAACGCTACAGGCAAGACTGCAACTTGGCCGTTCAGTTGCTCAAATGCAACAAGTCCCACTTCAGGAACCACAAGTTTGCTGACGTAAGTACCTGAGACGGTTCTGGGTCCCAGCAGAACCCAGGAGGCGGTTCTGAATCATTCAGCAGCTTCATTTCTGTCCCTTAATCTGCTTCATAAACAGCAACCAGGACTAAACAGAAAGGGTTTCAGACCATGGTTCTACCAGGACTCTCAGAAACGTCCCATCGGTTTTCATGGATCAGAGCTCATTCTGCGTTTCCCAAACCTTTCCTGGAAAAATCTGAAAACCAGACGGGAAGTTTTCTGGACTTTCCAGGAGTTCAGAAGGAATCTGATCGAGACGCTGAGGAGGTGGATTCATAAAGGAAGTGGCTCTTGTTGTTAGCTAGGGACAGTTGAGGGACAGTTGTTATCTAGCTAACAACTGGCAACTGACAATTAGCAGCTAGCAGCTAAACGCTGGTTCTGGTCAGGTTCTGTGGTCAACTGTTGCAGCAATGGTTGTCATAAACGGTGATGTTGTGGCTCTGTGGGCGGAGCTCTAACTGAAGGTGGCCATTAACAACATGATGAAGAGTTCAGCCTCATCTTCCTCACAACCAGACCCAGAAGCTTCTGACTGGACCGAGAACAGGTTCTGGAGAACCAGCCTGGTGCTGGTTCTGCAGAGATTCATAGATGATCCATTTTCTCCATCATGTTTTTTATGTTTGAGCCGATGGTGAATCGATCAAGGATTGATCAGAGGATTGATCTCTGAATGACAATCTAGTTGAAGTTCTGCAGTTTGGAACTGGGAAGGTTTCTAACTTCCTCTGTACTGATTGGCTAGAAGTTTGCTCTCCAGCAGGAAGTGATTGATCGATCGATCAGTGAATGGCGTTAATGGCTGCAGCTCGTCCATCAGCCTCAGTTCCTGGAAACTGTTCAGATTTATGTTCACTGTTATGTTTTCTATTATTATTATTGTTGTTTTATTCTATGAATCGATTATTTTTCTCCTTCCTGTCCAGCTGCCCTCGGAGCTGCAGGAAATGCTCAACAAACACATGAAGTCCAGCCTCCCGGAGCGAAGCCCCGCCCCCGGCGGCCAGGACCCAGACACGCTGAGCCTGACGCACGCCGACGTCGTGCCGACCTCCGTCATCGCCCGCGTCCTGGAGAAACCCGAGCCGCTGGTTCTGAACTCGGCCCAGTCCAGGTCTTCAACACATTGGCTGTGTCCAGGCAGAGTGCCTCCTCTTCCTGGTGGGGAACAGTTTTCTTTGCCGGAGTACTGTTCAGTGCCTCGAACCTCCCAAAGAAGTTATTGAGTCCATTGAGAAAGTCAGCATCAACTTCGCCCACTGGGGGGGAGGATGGATTGTAATCTGTGATCGCCCGTATGCCTTGCCACATACTTCTGGTGTTGCTGGTGTCGTGGAAGAACTCCTGCTGCTCTGAATGCTTCTTTGATGTTGGTGTAGGCCAAGTCTAGAGTATTTCCTCCCCTGGTTGGAAAATCCACATACTGGTTGAAGTGAGGGAGAACAGTCTTCATGTTGGCCTGGTTAAAATCCCCAGCAATGATGAAAACGCCCTCTGTGTGTGAGGATTGCAACTCACTGATGGTCCGGTAGAGAACACTCATAGCCTCTTTAGTGTTAGCACTGGGGGGCACATACACAGCAGTGATGCTAACCACAGTAAACTCCCTGGGCAGGTAGAATGGTCTGCAGTTAACAGTCAGAAGCTCGATGTCCGGGGAGCAGTAACTGGCGACAGTCATGGCATTTTTACACCAGTTATTGTTGATGTAAAT
>NC_045693.1:130900-173916 GCF_003331165.1 Xiphophorus hellerii
ACACAGCCCCCCTCCTCGGGTTTTACCGCTGAGAGCGCTGCTCCTGTCTGCGAGGAATGTAGCGAGCCCCTCCAGGCTAACAACGTTGTCCGGTATGGACGAGTTGAGCCATGTCTCCGTCAGAATGAGAGCGCAGCAGTTCCTCAACTCTCTCTTTGAAGACAGTTCTAGTTGCAGATGGTCTATTTTGTTGTCCAGAGAGCGGACGTTGGAGAGGAAGATGGACGGAAGCGGCGATCTGTGGGGGTTAGCGTTTAGCTTAGCTGTTAGTCCACTTCGACAGCCGCGCTTCCGCTGCCGGTCGCACCGCCTTCGCTTTCTCCTCCTCCGGCTAGTGCTGCTAGGCGAGTCCGCTGCGCTGCGGGCCGCTGGGTCTTGCCTCCGTAGCACTCCGAGATCACGTAAACACTCCAGAGTAGTCGTATTTATGAGTCCGGAATCACTTGATGATCGTAATTCCAGCAGATGCTGGCGATCATATGCTAACTTACTGAGTGGATGCAAAGTTTGTAGCGTTTTAGGCGGCGTATTTTGCTCAAATACTCGCAAGTTGTCGAGAGCCCATGCAGCCGCAGCCATTTTGGGCGCCGCCATCTTGGAAACTGACTCTGGCTCTGTTCTAAAACAGAAGCAGGTTCTTTTTAGGTCGGTACCAACGGTCCAAACCAATCCAGCAGCTGTTTGTCTGCTGTGTTGCCATGGGAATGGGTCAGACCCAGCCTGCGGTTCTGTTGGTTCTGCTCAGTGACTGTGTGTCCTCGTGTCTCCAGGGAGCGTCCAACGGACCAGCTCGACCCAGAGGTTCTGGAGGTCCTGACCAACGGCCTGAAACCGGACCTGCAGGCGGCCCGGCGCCTCGCCAAGCGGCTCTACGCTCTGGACGGGTTCCGCAAGTCCGACGTGGCGCCGCACCTCAGCAAGAAGTCAGTTTGGGTCCAAACCCGGTCCGGAACCGGAGCGTTTGGGTCGGAGGTTCTGGAATGACCGAGCTTCCTGTTCTTATCCTGCAGTAACGACTTCAGTCAGATGGTGGCGCAGGAGTACCTGGAGCACTTCAACTTCAGCGGCATGAACATCGACCAGGCGCTCAGGTCAGTGCTGGTTCCGGTACCAGGCCCGGTTCTGGCCCAGGTTCTGGGCCTTCTTAAACAAGAAGGTCAACTACTGAATCAGTGAATCAGTTTGCCGTCAGACTCAGTTTCTGAGTGAAAGGTTCTGGTTCTGATTAGGCCTGTTGTAAAAGAATATGTTAGTAATCGAGTAATCTATCGATTATTCTTACGATTAATTGAGTAATCGCATAAAAAAAAGATAAAATAAAACATTGGTAAATCTAACATAACAGCAGTTTTACTATCGCATATCAACATCTGTCCAATTTCTCACATTTGAGCTTCCCTAACAAAAACGTTTCTGCAGTTTAGAGAATGAACCTGTAACAATAACAGCTCACTTTGTAAGAAAAGTTATACAAGAATCTGAAATTATATTCAATTTAATAATAAAGAGGAAGTCTCACAGATACACTTATAAAAAATGTCTGTGCTCCAGCTTTTGGTTTCTGTATTCATCTTCAGCCAGTTTAACAGGTGAACTCTGACCTTGAACAGACATTTATAGCTTTGTGTTCATGTTAGTGACGGGATTTGACTCCTTTGTTCGTCACACACAGAAACGTCTACCTGCTACGTGTCGCCACATGCTGGACGGGATGCGCTCCATCCCGGTCTCATGTGATACGAGACTGAACCCAGTCGCCCGCCGTGTTCAGTCTATCCGCTCACCTGTATTAATACCTGCAGCTCTTCCCGCTGTTCGCTCTGAACCAGCAGCTCAGAGACAAGCTGCCGTACTCCAGGCATGGCGCCAGTCATTTTAAAGATGCTTATTGGTCCCCAGAAAAACGACAAAGATCCGGACATTATCATCAATCAATAAAATCCTCCCAGGCCGAACTTAGGGTTAGGGTTAGGGTTATGGACGTTATGCTGCTAACACTTAGCTTTCGTCAACAACTCAGGCGGAAGTCAGAGCTCCGCGCAACGCAAATAACGACCCGGCCGGAAAACACGGTGCGCTAAATAATAAAACATTAATTAGGTACACTTTCCTCGAGAAATTTTAATAACCGAGATACTCGAATCACTTGAGGAATCGTTTCAGCCCTAGTTCTGATCCAGTGTTTCTCTGACTTCTGGTTCTGGTTCAGGACGTTTCTGACCCGGTTTGCTCTGATGGGAGAAACCCAGGAGAGAGAGAGAGTCCTCGCTCACTTCTCCAGGAGATACAGGCAGTGTAACCCCGAGACGCTGTCCACTGATGGTACCTGAACTACACCTGAACTACACCTGAACTACACCTGCCTGTCTCACCTGTCCCTCTCTCTCTCTCAGACAGCATCCACACCCTGACCTGCGCCGTCATGCTGTTGAACACTGATCTCCATGGAAACGTGAGCTTCTCCTTCATCTTCCTCATCAGGTTTACTGATGTGGTCACATGACTGGCTTCCCAACAGGAACTCCTTTTTTTTCAAAAAATATCTTTATTGTAATTTTAGCAGTTTACAAACAGCTTGAACATTCTGCAAAGTATGACAGCAGCAGCAGTAGCAGTAGCAGCAGCAGTAGCAGCAGCAGCAGCAGCAGCAGTAGTAGCAGCAGTAGTAGCAGCAGCAGCAGTAGTAGCAGCAGCAGCAGCAGCAGCAGCAGCAGCAGCAGCAGTAGTAGCAGCAGCAGCAGCAGCAGCAGCAGCAGCAGCAGCAGTAGCAGTAGCAGCAGCAGTAGCAGCAGCAGCAGCAGCAGCAGTAGTAGCAGCAGCAGCAGCAGCAGCAGCAGCAGTAGTAGCAGCAGCAGCAGCAGCAGCAGCAGCAGTAGTAGCAGCAGTAGTAGCAGCAGTAGTAGTAGTAGTAGCAGTAGCAGCAGCAGCAGTAGTAGCAGCAGCAGCAGCAGCAGCAGCAGCAGTAGTAGCAGCAGCAGCAGCAGCAGCAGCAGCAGTAGTAGCAGCAGTAGTAGCAGCAGTAGTAGTAGTAGTAGTAGTAGCAGTAGTAGTAGTAGTAGCAGTAGTAGTAGTAGTAGTAGTATTACTGTTCAGGCCAAAATAAAATACCAGCAAAAATCAACAACATGCCTCCACCAACCCTGGTTCTGATGCAAGCCATCACATGTTCCACTTATCATGTTTACACTGAGATATTAAATGTTACAGTGTATGTCCTCTGATAGAACTGCAGTTAACATGTCCTTCAGTCAAGGGATTCCAGAGGAACTCAAACAAATCCTGTTTGCCTTTAAAAGCTACCTAATGTTTTCCAGAGGGAGATAATATCTGCTGCAGCCACAGGTTTACAGTCGGTCCATGAGTCTTCTTCCAGATCAATGATATTCATCTTTTCGCATTGAGCAAACTTAAGTTTATTAATGTTTGTTTGTTTTTAGTATAATTATGTTTTTCAGGGTACAGTCCAAACATACACAGCTTTGGATCCAAAATTAGATAAGATAAGATAAGATTTATTTGTTATTATTATTATTTGTTTGGAAATTATTTTCTCAGGTACATTTTTTACCTCTTTCCAAAACAGTATAATTTTCCTACAAAACCACATGCAGTGAACCAGAGTTGCTCTGTCCTCAGTACATTTTATACATACCTGATATACCTATTGAGGTCCACTGGTGTTATGTAAACCCGCATTAACCATTTGAATTGGGTGGAACTCCATATTTGGTTAAATTAATGAGCTATTTATTATGAAGAACTCAGAATTTTTTCACTAGTTTTAAAAACAAAACGTATATTATTTTCGATGAATATGATGTTTTTATGACTAACCTTTCTGAAACAGATTCTTCTAATGTTTATTAATAATAATGTTTACATATCAGTCAGCTGCTGTCTGTAAGTTTGCCACTCGAGACTTTTACTCTGTTTAAGGAAGTGAGTCTTGTTGCTGTGGCAACAACCACAGAAAGCAGCAAGTCTGAAGGTTTCTGCTGTAACTGAGCAGAGGCGACTGTAGCAAGCGAAGCGACCTCTGACCTCTTGTCTGTGCAGAACGTGGGGAAGAGGATGTCCTGCAGCCAGTTCATCTCCAACCTGGAGGGACTGAACGACGGGAAGGACTTCCCCAAAGACCTGCTGAAGGTGTGTCCCCGTCTCCTGTCCCCCTGAATGTCCCCACAGGCGTCCCCATAATGCAGAAGTGTCTCTTTAACTTCCTCTCTGTGGATCTAATCCTGCTGCCTATTAATTTACCCAGATTACATTGGTTACCCTGGTTCAGTTTGAGCCGCGGCGATTCATGTTTGTTGCTTTTCATTCTCATGAAGAGCAACATTTGGTCGCAAAACAAAAGTCTTCACAGAATCTAGAAATGTTTTTATGTTCAAATTACCATATATCAGTGAAATATCTATAATGAAAAAAGTACCGTATTGTCCGCACTATAAGGCGCACCTTCAATGAACGGCCTATTTTAAAACTTTTTTCATATATAAGGCGCATAGAATAGCCGCTACAGTAGAGGCTGGAGTTACGTTATGCATCCATTAGATGGAGCTGCGCTAAAGGGAATGTCAACAAAACAGTCAGATAGGTCAGTCAAACTTTATTAAACCAGCGTCCTGAAAACTCCGTTCATTCCCAAAATGAATAAACAACTGTTTTATTATTTTCCCCGAGGTAAAGTCAGTGACGTGGTATTTTGGTGACACAGTTTATCTTTTAACAACAGCAAGGTGTAACATATAGTGGAGGGGAACTTTTCCTCGATTCAATAAACACGTAAAAAACAGTCTGATACTGTTACGGTAAATCAAATCACAATATATATCCACTTCCGCTATAACCATTGATTGGTTCATGTTAAATTCTCTGGCTGCTGCTCTGTTCCCATGTTCTACTGCGTCACTGATCGCCTTGAGCTTAAACTGCGTCGTAAGCGTGTCTCTTAATAGGAGCCATTTTGGGGTCTTTACACAAAACCCAGCATGCACCGCGCGCTTCTTCTTCTACGGGGAAAATGAAGTCGGCGGCTGCTTACTGTAGTTGTGAGACCTGTTGTGGCTCAATATTGGTCCATATATAAAGCGAGCCGGATTATAAGGTGCACCGGATTATAAGGCGCACTGTCGGCTTTTGAGAAAATTGAAGGTTTTTAGGTGCGCCTTATAGTACGGAAAATACGGTATCTGTTATTCACAATTAGTCTTATTTAACTAAATTGCGCTCATGTTTTAACAATACTCATAATTACAAAATATCAGAATCTAGAAAAATCCAGATTAAAAAAGTTGTTTTTGCTAAGGTCTTACTATAATCCTAAAGTCATATAACAGCAATTACATTAAAATCCAGAAATGCCCTCATAATTATCAAAACTCGCTTCCACAAATCAGAAATATTATAACAAAATGCTTTCATATATTACCAAAAAACCTGAATTATCTTGTTGTTCTGAAATAATTATTTGGTGCAGATTTTTCTCATATTCTATAAGCACTGTCAAAAGGCTGAAATATCCCTATAAATGAATTTTCCCATAATTTAGATACATGTCCAAAATTGGACAGTAGTGTCCATGTCAGTGTTGTAGTCAAGACCAACTAACCCGAGACCAAGACAAGACCAAGACCAGCACCCCGCACTACATGACATGATGTGAAATATGATCAAATTTGCTTCTCAAATTGATCTGAAAGGTCCACATTCCCATAAAAACATCTAGATATTAAATACCTAGAGCTGAAAGAAATGTAACCAATATTAAAAGCAGAACAAACTCTTTGTTCTACTTTGCTTCCATCTCTGTGCTACAATCTGCAGTGGTCTCATGCCATCCCTAACAAGATAACGCCCTGGGTGGCTGCCCGTATTATTCATGTCAGAAACCACCACTGTCTGCACTATTAAACATAGCAATTAAGGCAACGCACTAACTGTAAACAACGCTCAACTATGAAGTAACCAAGCACAAGGCGCTCACTATGACTGTTCTGTGCTGTAATGTCTGCCACATGACAGGTGACAAAAACAATCAAAGGCAAAGGAAATGTCCACATGATGCACTAATGTCAGAATGGTAAAATGTCTTCATGAAATACATTTTTTTTTTTAAATAATTTAAACATTTTTATACTCTCAAAATGTCCTGATAATCCATAAATCCCTCATAATGGTGATTTTTTTTGTAAATTAGAAATGTTTTATGTTTTTTGTTTTGGTTCTGATAATCTAGAAATATCCCAGCTTTAAACACACACACACACACACACAGACCTGTTTTTGTCTCTCGTCGGGACGTCATGTCGACCTAAACTCATCTTTTTGGGGACACAAACTTTAAGTGGGTCCGGATCCATAGATGTATTGATGGACATGGTGGACTGGGACATTTCATCCGCAGTGCATTGCTGTAGCGACAGCATCACTGTTTGCACTCAGACCGGTTCTCTTGGCTGCTGTGGGTAGTTTTGTCTGTCTGGTGTGTGTCATGTCTGAGTGGGTCGGTTCCCACCTCAGCCCTCGGAGCAATCGACATGAATCTGCCTCACCTCTTCACCTCCATCATGCTCATCATCATCATGCGTGTTGCTAATGTGTGTGTGGAGCGTTTGCTGAGTTGTCGGCTGGTTGGACGGCTGCAGCAAAGAGTGTGTGGGCAGCAGCTCAGACTGACTGAGAGGCAGAAAAACAGGAATAATTTGCTGTCCTCCTCCTGCTCTGATCCTCCATCAGTGTTTGCATGAAGAAACAAGAAACTTCTGCTGAAATCTCTCGACAGTTAAACGACTTACTTTATGACCACATTGTTTATTCAGTGTAACGAGAGAACAAAATCTGATCAGAGAATTCATCTAAATAACGCTTAAAAATCTGTTTGAACAACATAGGAGCATGGAAATGAAACCACATTCATATGTTTGGAGAGCATTTCTAGAATTGACTGAAAAAGTCCCATTTCCTGGAGATGTTGCTGGTTTGATGATATCAATGTTTTGGTGTCCAAGACTAAAACTTCTCCTGTGGTTCCAGTCCATAAAGACTCTTTAAAATGACATGAACTCTCAAATTGACAGGAAAGGGTTACAGGACACTGGTCTAGTTCCAGACTGATGGTCTGGGGCGAATTGTAGGGAGATTGTGCAAAAATTGGTAGGTTAGCCTAATGAGATCCAGGGCGGAGCCTGGGGAGTTGTGGGGCGGAGCCTGTGGTGGTGTGGGGCGGAGCCTGTGGTGTGGGGCGGAGCCTGGGGAGTTGTGGGGCGGAGCCTGGGGAGGTGTGGGGCGGAGTCTGGGGAGTTGTGGGGCGGAGCCTGTGGTGGTGTGGGGCGGAGCCTGGGGAGGTGTGGGGCGGAGCCTGGGGAGTTGTGAGGCGGAGCCTGGGGAGGTGTGGGGCGGAGCCTGTGGTGGTGTGAGGCAGATCTCCCTGACTAACCACTGTGTTGGTTGGTGTTAGTTTGTCAGGAAGGTGAAATGCCAGGAGCCTTAAATCCTGGTTCAGTTTTACTTCAGCAGGTTTTTGTCACTGTCTAGACGCCACAGCTCATTATTAGTCATTTGTGACATAATTCACCTGATTTATACATTTAACTTTAATAACTCAACATGGAATATTTAAAACTTTTCAGGTAAAATTGCAGCTCAGTGATTTATGTTTTTTAATTGCAATTTAATGTAATTTACAACAAATGTTTTGAAACTTGTGTTAAAATATTGCTTATATTTCCACAAAAATATTAAAAATAAAAGAAAATACAAAAATAAAAACATTCAAAATGATTTTATATTATGAGAAGAAATTAGACAGCAATGAAAATTAGATTTTAAAACATTAAAGTAAATTGAATGGTTTAATTTTCAGTTCTGAAATGATAAAAATGCTCCCCTTCATCGCTGAGCTTCATCTACATTCAGCTCATGACTGGCAGCTGGGGGCGGGTCTTATCTGCTGGCTCTGCCCTCTGATTGGCTGCTGAGCTCAGAGAAAATGCGCATTGAGAGAGAGAGAGGAGGAAGAGGAGGAGGAAGGCAAACAGTTCAGTCTGAGGAAGAGGAGGAGGACCGAGATCACCTGAAGAAGACGAAGGATTCTCCTGCAGGAGGAAGAAGAGGAGGAAGAGGAGATCAACAGCTGAAGAAGAGGAGAAGGGATTGTGTCAGATTCAGGGTGGATCAGGAGAAACTTTCCTCCTCTGTCTCCCCACCTTCATCCTCCTTCCTCTACCTCACTCTCTCTCTCCGTCTGACTGTGTGGGTGTGCTCGCTTGCCCCAGCCTCCCTCTCTCTCCTCCTCTTCGTCGTCCTCTGGGTTTTGGCCGCTGCTGATGCGTCTCCTTCGTCACACGTTTATTTGCAGTCCAGGGATTCTCCTCGCCGCCGCTCCGAGTCGGGATGCGTTTGTCTGGGTGATCAAGGCGTCGCATCGCCGTGGTAACCGCCTGGCCGGACCGCCTGGACCGCGCAGAGTCTGGGTTTGTTTAACGAGACGGGAGGAAGAGGAGGCTCCTTCAGAAAGTCTGATCAAACCTTTAAATACGTCATTGATCAGAAGAAACGATCTCTGCACCAAATGAACCCAGAAATCAAACGTCTCCGACTAAAACAGAAATCTGATTCATTTCTGCTTCAAATCTGAAATTACTGGAATTAAAACGATTAAAATATTTTTATTCTCGTTGAAGAAACAGAAACATTTTGGTTCAGAAACCAGAAGTTTGATCTGATCCAGGAAGGAGTTTCCCAGAACGGATCTGGAAGCTTCTGGACTGACCCAGAACTCCGACTGGACCTGCTGGAGGAACCGGATCCATCAGAACCAGAACCTCTAACGGCTCCGTTCAGACTTTGTTCCCCCACCGTTCGGATCCAGTTGGACCCTAGTCGACCCGGGTCAGCCATGATCGGAGTCAACAGCATCCACTCCTCGGGTCGGAACCGTTCGCGCTCGCTGTGCTCGGTCCGGAGCGGCGCCAGCCGGGACTCCAGGGAGTCCGACTTCCGGTATCCGCGGGCGCCCCGGTCCCGGTCCTTGAAGCCGCTGGCGTTCCCGGACCTGCTGGGCAAGAGCCAGGACCGGCAGCAGCACCCACAGAACCGCAAGAAGAAGGTAGAGCTGGTACCGGGAGGTCCAGAACCTACAGAACCTCCAAATCTGTCCTGTTCGAGCTCCATTATATCTGAAATTATGAAGAATTTACACATTTATGTTTCTGGGATAAATTTTCTAGTTGAAATTCTCCCTAAAATAAGTAAAAAGTAAGGTTTTTGAAATATTTCAGGTTTTTAGAGCTGTATCTTGCCCTGCAGCCACCAGGGGGCAGCGGCTCCCCTGCTGCTGACAGATCAGCAGGAATTCATGGGAGAAGAAAGGAATCGCTCTGATCTGACAGGAAACAAACTGGAGCATTAATCTGACTTTAACTTTGGATTCTGGTCAAAAAGTCCACATTCCAGCTATAAATTTGATTAATTAACTAAAGATGTTAATAAACATGTTAAGATGTTAATAAACATATTATCATCTTATCAACGTATTATTCTAATCTTTTATATTAGATTAGAATAATTTAAAAGTGTTTCTGCCTGTGAATCCCATCAGCTGCTGGCTCAGAAGGTCCAGATGTGAATGTCTGGTTTACGGTGGCAGGAAAGGACTGCAGCTCTCCTGCCACCTGCAGGTCGGAGGGGGCATTACGGTTCCCCTGGTCGGTTCATCTCCACTAACCGTCCCGTTTCTATGCAAACATTCATCACAACTACGTTCTTCTGCACATGCAGGTCACTTCGGCATCGAAACCGGTCGCATCATGTGGTGTGACTGCAGCCAAAGTGGGCGTTTCCAAAAACCAAGGTGTTCCTCTAGGCCACACCTGATTGGACGAATATTACATCTGTCATTCAACATTGTTTTTTTTAAATATTACTTGCTTAAATGTTGTGAGTTTCAATATTGCTAGCTTAATTGCCATTAGCTTAAATGTCATTAGCTTTCTTCTCTGGCATTGAAGTTTCACATATTTATTTCATTTCACATGTTATAATAATCTCAGGCAGGTTGTGACGTTATTAGTGTCTCCTATATTTTTCCTTCCGTCTCTGCAGCACAGAACTTCAGGTTACATTTCAAAATAAGAAAATGGCAACTTATTTTACAGCAGCAGTTTTTCAGAGATGTTTCTAAGTGTGGAGGGTTAAATGTTGACGCTTCATCATTATGTTAAAACCAGAATCCATCTTGGTTCTGAAGTAATGTGAAGCTGACAGAACAATTAAAAACAAACAAATAAAAACTAAAATACAAGATGATGAGATTAAAACTGGCCTCCATGTTTGGTCAGCCATGGTCTCTGCAGTCCGACTCCACATCCAACCAGAACCGGGCCAGAAGCTGCAGTCAGTGGTTAGCTGCTGTCTCAGTCTGGAAACTGTCCAGGACAGTTCTGGTTCTGGTTCTGGTTCTGGTGACTCACCCTTTCCTCTCTGTTCTCTATCCTGGTGTTCTGGTGAGTGGCGCCCCCTCTGGACCCAAACAGGAACTTGTAGCTGATGTTCAATAAAACAGCAGGTCCGTTTTAACACCAGAACCGGGTCTGACACTTTGCTGAAGAACTAACCCGACCTGTCTGATCGGTCCGGTCACACAGGTGATCAGAACCCTCCATCAGTCAGGTCCGGTTCCTCTCTAACCTGGTTCTGATGGGCCCGGTTCCTGTCTGACTCTGTTCTGATGGGCCCGGTTCCTGTCTGACTCTGTTCTGATGGGCCCGGTTCCTGTCTGACCCGGTTCTGATGGGCCCGGTTCCTGTCTGACCCGGTTCTGCTCTCTCTGCAGACGCTGTACAGCTCCATCAGGAACGAGAAGCTGCAGTGGACCATGTGAGTGTAAACATGTTTCCTCGTTTCGCTCTCACTCTCTTATTCAAGCTGCTGTTGCCGTGGCAACTGTTCCCGCTTCTCTGCCGGCTGTAATTACAGGTCAGCATCCCAACGCCCCGGCAGCGTGTGTGTGTGTGTGTGTCCTAATAACAGCCTGGTTAATCACCACCTGCTGCACCAATCAGAACCAGAACACCATCAGGACCCAAACAGAACCGGGTCCTGATTGAGGTTCCCCTGGTTCCACCATCCAGAACCCAGACACTGGGTTTGGATGGTCGGATGATGGTCGGATGGCGGTCGGATGGCGGTTGGGTGACTGGTGTTCCTCCATCATGGTTCCGGCGGAGTGTCTGGGTCTCTAACCAGAACCGTCTGACCCAAACTCTTCCTCTCGTAGTGATGAAGAGGAGCTGAGGAAGTCGGCGTCGGAGCTGGCCGACGGCCGCACCGACTCCGCCTCCCAGACCATGCGGCGCGTCACCGGCGGCAACCCGTTGGTGGGCGTGGCCCAGCAGGCCGACGGTGAACTCTACAAGAGCGGCTTCCTGGTGAGGAAGGTCCACGCCGACCCGGACGGGAAGAGAAGTACGCGGCTGCTCTTCATCCTCCTCGTCTTCCTCGTCTTCCTCGTTGGCTCCATGTTGTTTCTGTTTCAGCTCCGCGGGGGAAGAGAGGCTGGAAAACCTTCTACGCCATGCTGAAGGGTCTGGTCCTCTACCTGCAGAAGGTAAAACACCTGGACTGCGTTTCCCATCAGCCCCTGCTGTAGTAGACACCGCTGCCATCCGGTTCTGATCCGTTAGTGGTCCTGACCTTCTGCGACCCGGTAAAGGGTTCTGGATTAGTTCTCCAGAGTCTCTGGCTTCTTCTGCTGCAGAGCTCCGCCTAGTGGTGAGACTGCAGACTGCAAGCAGCAGGGGGAGACAGAACACATCAACATTTAGATCCGGTTCTGGTTCTGGTGAAGACGATGAGATGAAGTTCAGACCAGAAGGTCCAGAGAATCCAGATAAACATCAGATTTATCCAGAACCGTGAAGGTGGTGAGGACTTTGTCTCCCTGCATCTCATTGGTTCATCAGTGGAGCGGTTCGGGTCAGAGGTCTTTCTAGATGTCCGGTCGCGTCCCGTCTGTTTTGGGTCGGGTCACAGTGCGTTTGTGTCCTCGTAGGACGAGTACCGGACGGAGCGAGAGCCGACGGAGGACGACGTGAAGAACGCCGTGTCCGTCCACCACGCCCTGGCCATGAGGGCCGCCGACTACCGCAAGAGACCCAACGTCTTCTACCTGAGGACGGCCGACTGGAGGGTCTTCCTGCTGCAGGCGCCGTAAGGAGGACATGATGGGAGCGGGGACGCTAGAGACATCAGGGGACAATAGAGGACATCAGGGGACAATAGAGGACATCAGGGGACAATAGAGGACATCAGGGGACGCTAGAGGACATCAGGGGACAATAGAGGACATTAGGGGACAATAGAGGACATTAGGGGACAATAGAGGACATTAGGGGCCATTAGGAGTGAAAGCATTTGACATCAGCTGCAGAAGACTTTTCGAAATGTAATAAATTGGCAGAATAATAAAAGCAAAAGCCTGAAAAACCAGAAGGAGGGAAAATGTTCAGTACAAAAAGCCAAAGGAATTAGAGACGAGTTCAGAGCTAATCGGTCGCAGCAGCTTAACGGGTAAAATTAGCTGAGAAGCTAAAGCTAGCTTAAATGCTAATGGTGTTAAGCAGCAGAAAAAGCTTTTTAAAATCGAACATAAAATGGCCGCTGTGTTCTGAGTGTCCAGTAATCTCCTCCCTGACGTCTTCTTCTATGGTCCTCCAGGAGCGCCGAGCAGATGCAGTCGTGGATCACCAGGATCAACGCCGTGGCGGCCATGTTCTCTGCTCCTCCGTTCCCGGCCGCCATCGGCTCCCAGAAACGCTTCAGCCGCCCGCTGCTGCCCGGGTCCAACACCAAGCTGACCCAGGTAAGGACCGGAACCGACCGGAACCCGTCGAGTTCTGGTTCCGTCCTCACCGTGTCTCTCTCTCCAGGACGAGCAGCTCCAGGCCCATGAGAACCGGTTCCGGGCGGTTTCCTCGGAGCTGACGGAGCTCGCTGCCACCACGCCCGACCGCAGGGTCAAAGGTCGTGAGCTGGAGGAGCAGAAGCTGCGGAGGGAGTACCTGGAGTTCGAGGTGAGCTGTCGGGTTCTGGTTCTGGTTCTGAGCTCCTCAGGTTGGAGACCAACAGCAGAATCACCGGGTCGGAACGGTTCTGATCAGGTCCAAATGGTTCTGGTGGATCCAACCAGAACCTCCTGAATGTTCTGAACGCTGGATTAGGACGGGTCGGCAGAACCGGGCCAGAGAGGAAAAAACACCTTCTGCTGAGCACCAGATGGTCCGACAGAACCGGCAGCCGGTTACCATGGCAACAAGCTGCCGGGGCACGGAGGAGACGAGAGGTCCGATCAGAACCAGAACCTTAGAGGTTTAATTCTAGGATCCGGGTCGGGAAAATTATGCTTTCTGTGACCCGGTTGGACTGGTGGTTCTGATCAGAACTGGTTTGATCGGTACTGAAGTATTCAGTCCCAGGCTGTTTCACCAGAACCAGAACCCGCTCCTGACCCGGTTCTGCTCCTCTCTCCTGCAGAAGACGCGGTACGGGACGTACGCCATGCTGCTGCGGGCCAAGATGGCGGACGGCGGCGCCGACCTGGCTGCCTTCGAGGCGCGGCTGTGTGGCGACGGCGGCCTGCAGAGGGCGCACTCCAGCCCCTCGCTGCCCCAAGACACCGCCGCCACCCGGGACAAGAGCCGCGGCGCCAAGACGTCCCGCAGCCTGAAGACCACGCCCTCCTCCTCCTCATCCTCGGTGACGAAGAGTTGCGCCAATGAGGGGGAGGGGCCAAAGAACGGCCAGAGGGCGGAGCTTCAGAAGCAGAGCAGCAAGCAGGAGGAGGCGGCGTAATGTTCAGGCGCCGTCGGACAAAACGCTGAGGCACTTTGCCCCCTTGTGAGACGTTCGAGGTCGGCGGGAAAACAGACATTCATCCAGGAAGCACTTCCAGCCGTCGGCCTTTCACAACAAAAGCTTTATTTCCTGTTAGTAATTTCAGGGCAGCAAGCTGAGACCGGCGCGTTCAGGGTCACCAACCCATCGTAGGAAATTATAGTTGCATCGTCTCAGATGGAATCTGAGAGGAAACAACCGACCAGAACCAGAACCTCCAGAACTGTTGGACCAGAACCTTCATGTCTCCTTTCTTCAGTTTCTGCTGGAGACAAACAGGAAGTACGGAGAACCGTTAGGGACAAAAAACTGATTTCCATTTAACCTGCAGATCAGTCGAACTGATGCAGAACCTCCGGTTCTGGACCCGGTTCTGGACTCTGGACCCGGCTCAGAGTAAAAATGTTCCAGATGTGAAATTAATTCACAGAATTTAAATTGAATCCTGAATTCAGGAACTGAGGAACCAAAGATCCTCTGTGCTGGAAGTTGTCTCACTCCTGTTTTTATTTGACCAGATTCTCTTTCTGTGCGTGTGTGTGTGTGTGTGTGTGTGTGTGTTTTCATAGTTTCAGTCAGAACCAGGCTGTAATTCTCTGCTGCTGCCACTGGGGGGTAACAGTCAGTCGGACTGGATCAGAACCAGAACCATTCTCTTCTGAAGAAGGTTCGATGTTTTAGGCAGAAAAATCAGGAAAGCTCACAGAACTGATCCGGTTCAGAACCCGATCAGAACCAGAAGTTAAAACATCAGAATGAAAGTTTTCTGCTGTTAACGGACCGGTTCTGATCCGCCTCCAGCTGGCAGCAGAGGGAACCGGATCAGAACCAAACTCTTCGAGAGTAGGGTTCTTTTCTCCTATGACCCATCAGAACCAAACTGGGTTCTGTTCGGATTCAGACTGGATCAGAACCTGAGGACGAGTGACACCAGGTGGTGTCCAGAACCGGGTCACAGAGGTACCACCAGAGCCGGTCTGGTTCTGAAACTTTCTGGTTCTGTTGGACCAACCCGTCCTCTTCCTCAGGCTGCAGATGAAGACCTAGACCGGTTCTGGTCGGTCCAGAGCGAGCAGAACCACTTCAGTACCAGAACTCTGCAATTTCTGGTTCCGTGTAAATAAGCTGGACCGGACCTGACCGGACCTCAGAAATCTGTTGTAAATAAAGTTGGACCTTCAGAACCGGAAGAAGCCATACAGCCGCACTTTGTTCTGAGTCGGAACCAGGTCGAATCGGACCGGAACCGGCCTGTGCTGTACAGACGTCACTTACTGTCTCGATCCATTGAGCAAAATAAAAACATGGACCGGAACCGAACATCTGGGTCTGATTTTTATTCCAGTCAGTTCTGTTCAGGAAGGTCCTTTAATTTAGAAACATTTAATTTCAACATAAAAATTCTTAATTTTAGTTTTTTTTTACGTTCTGATTTTTTTTCTTGTTTTGGAAACGGGAGAAATTTTTGATTCTTTTGCTCTGATTTTACCTGCAGAGATCTTCTATTCACAGCGAGGCACACTCTGCTGGCTAAATGGGATTAGAAATCTGATTATCAGCTGGTCTAAAACCAGTTTATTATTCCAGTTTAGAAATAATAAACTTCAGCCAGGTCAGAAAAACGACCAGATTACCTCAAACGCCTCTTCATGAACAGCGTCAGAGGTCAAAGGTCAGCTGATTTCTGTCTCCTGTAGTAAAGGATTGGTGTAATTATGAGAGATGGCCAGTAGGGGGAGCTCTGCTCAGAGTTTCTGTCCTCTGGACTGGAAGTTCTGATGTTTCCAGAACCCGTTTCCCTCCCGGAGGTTCTGAAGAGGACCGGTCCACAGCTGGACAAGCCTGTCCATGTCCAGCCACAGCGCCTCCTGCAGGTCAGATACTGACAGCTCAGCTTCCCTTCCTACCAACCTGAAAGACGCGCCGCCCCTTTAAATCTCCACAGTTTAACAGCATTTATTCTCAAAGGAAACATTTTATCGATTTTTACAACATTAAACATGATTTTGGCATCATTGGTCTTCTACACCTGACGGGTGAGTCAACAAGGTGCGGTGCTGCATTCAAACACCCCACAGAAACCAGGAAATTCCAGTTTTAGTCTCAGTTTTATGATTTGAAGACGAATGAAGCCGAAGGACATTAAAATATAAATAAAAGTCAAAGTTCCAGTTTCTGCTGAATCAGCTCAGGATGAAGATGATGATGAAGGGAGTGGTGTTGATCTGTTTTGCAGCGTTTCTGTCTCCTCCAGCAGAACAAACTCGTCTTCATCAGCTGATCCTTCCTCAGCTGTCAGATGACACCACTGCTGCTCATTGATTGGTCATCTCCTCCTCCTGCTGCTCCTCCATTGGCTGGCTGCTGAAGCCGCTGTCCACTGTGGCGTCTGATTGGACAAAGACCAGGAAGTAAGGAACATTTCTCAGATCAGATCAATTTTTCTAAGAAGAACATCGCTGCCTCAGCAAGACTCAGGTTTTAAAGATGACATCACTTCCTGTTTCAGAAACCTGGTTCTGGTTCATTTTAACAACTAGAATTTATTTATATTTAATTGCTGTTGACAGTTTTGAACCTCTGCTGGACGCTGCTGCAGCCTTTATTGGTTCTGAAAATGGAAATAATTAATTTTCAAAGCATGCTAATGCTATCAATGCTAATGTATAGCTAATAAATGTGATTAAATTAAAAATAACATTTCAGCAGGTTTTAAACTTATTTTTAATCAAAGTTTTAAAAAAGAAAAATAGTGTTTTTATTTTGAAATTCTGATGTTTCTATTGGCTGGAAGCAGAAAATGATCAGAATTTACAGAAAGAAAAGCTTAAAAACAATAATCGGCGTAATGTTTCACTGAGATAAACCGACTTTTATTGACTTTGAATTTTAAACATTCTAGCACTAAACTGTCTAACTGATGATAGCTAATGCTTGTAGTGCTAATGTTAGCACAGTCAGCGCTGTAGTTTAACATGACGATGGGATATGGACCTCCTGCAGCTAACTCCACCCATGCTAACCCTGCAGCTGGTCGCTCCTTAGCGGAACCAGTCTGGGTCTCAACAGGTCAGTACCTGGACTCAGTCTGAACATCATTCTGTGCCGTTTGGTTCTGGTTCTGTTTGGGTTCTGACCCGTCAGACCTACCTGAGCTGTGCTTGTCGTCTCGCAGCTCCGTGTTCCTCAGCAGCCGGACTCCCTCCGTCAGACCCAGAGCCTGCAGTGCCTCCACCAGGCCTTCAACCGGACCTCCACCCAGCTGCAGCACAGAGACACACAGGTGGTGAACGGGCCAGAACCGGGTCAGTCAGAACCGGGTCAGGACCGGGTGGGGTACCTTGTAGTGCTGCAGCAGGTGCTGGCAGGGCGTGTCGCTGTCCTCGTACAGGTGCGTCAGCGTCATCATGCCCAGCTTCTCGGCCAGCTTCATCCAGGGAACGTCGCCGACGCTCAGCACCGCCACCAGCCGGCTCAGTGTCTCCTCGTCCAATCCCGACCGCTCGCCGTCTGCGGCAGCCAAACGTTAGGCGGGGTCACATGACACAGGTTACCTGCACAGGTGGGGGCACCGACCTTCGCTGCCGGTCCGGATCTTTTTGTCGGCGTGGCAACTGGGCTTCGGGCTCCGCTTGGCGGTCAGCAGGTTCCTCACCTGGAGGGACAGCGGCAGGTGAGACACGCCCACAGCCCCGCCCCGCCGCCGGCGCTGCGGCTCTTACCTTCTGACAGGTGGCCAGGTCCAGGGGGGTGTGGCCTCTGGCCCGCCTCTTCCGGCTGATGATTGGCTGCTCGTCGTCTCCTCTGACTGGTTCGTCCGGCTCCGCCTCCTCGTCTGACGAGCCAAAGTACAGCGGCTCGTCGTTCTCCATGTTCTTATCGGCACCTGAAAACAAGACGCCCACAGGTCACCTGGTGCAGCTGGACAGGTGAACCTGATCCTCCAGGTGAACCTGGTGTTCCCTCACCTGCAGCGATCAGCATGGAGCAGAGCGTGGGGAAGCCCAGGCTGGCCGCCAGGTGCAGAGGCGTGTTTCCTCCGAAGGTGCAGGTGTTGACGTCGGCCTTCAGCTGCAGAGCAGACGTGGCGTTAGCAGGTGGAGCCCAGGTAGAAACGAGCCCCGCCCCTTCCTGTCGGCTGCTTACCTCAGTGATGAGCGTGCAGGCCACTTTGAACAGGTTCTCTCTGACGGCCAGGTGCAGCGGCGTGTTCCCGCTCTTCAGCTCGGCGGCGTTGATCTTGGCTCCGCCCTCTACCAGCAGGCGGAGGCAGCGCTCGCCGTCCCTCCTGACGGCCAGGTGAAGCGGCTGCAGACCTGCGGACACACAGCTACAGCTCAGCTCCTCGCCGACGAGCCAGGGTCAGCGCAGGCTCCGCCCCTCACCGTGGTAGTCCGGCGTGTTCACCAGGTGTGCGTGGCGCTCTCCCAGGTGGGCCAGCAGGAGGCGCAGCGTGGCCGTGTCTCCGGCCAGCGCAGCCAGGTGAAGCGGGCTGCGGCCATCTTTGTCCACCAGGGTGGGGTCGGCCCCCGCCCGCAGCAGCACCTCCGCTACCTTCAGCTGCCGCGTGATGACCGCCAGGTGGAGCGGCGTCTGAGGAGTGGGCGGAGTCAGGACATCAGCTGGCCACCAGGCCTAGCACAGTTGAGTAGCTAGCATAGCTAGATTAGCATAGGTAGCAGAACGTAACTAGTGTAGCTAATGTGGCTGGAATAGAAAGTGTAGCCTAGCTATCCTAGCATAACATAGGTGCCCTAGATTAGCCTAGAGTAGTTAGCCTAGCCTAGCGTAGCAGGCTACCTGCTGCAGGTGGTTGCAGGTGTTGAGCACGGCATGCTGCTGGCTGCTCAGCAGCGTCTGGATCAGCTGCTGGATGACGGCCGTCTGCTGGTGGATGATGGCCAGGTGCAGCGGCCTGGTGGGACACTGCCAGTTAGACCGGTCCGTCCGGACCAGAACCGGTACACATGTGGTGGGACTCACGTGTCTCCGTTGGCATCCTGGATGCCACACAGGTGTCTCTGCAGCGCCAGCAGGACGCGGGCGTCTCCGGTGCTGCAGTACTGCAGCAGGGCGGCGGCCGTCTGCCGGGCGCTCTGCGACACCTGGCTGCTGAGGGAGGCGGCTGGGAGACACGGACCGGGTCAGAACCAGAACCACGGAACAGAACCTGCAACGTTCTGGTGCTGCACACTCACCGATCCGAAGCAGCTGCTGCTGCACAGCCGAGCCTGGCGGGCCCTCAACCTGCTGGGGGGCGGAGCCTGAAGCCGGAGGGGCGGAGCCTGACATCTGGGCTCCTCCCCCTGAGGTGAAGCCTGTGAAGGCTCCGGTGTAGAAAGCTCCGCCTCCTGGCCCTCCGTTCATCTGGGAGAACTGGAAACCTGGAGAGAGACGAGCCGTTAGAGACACCAGAACCAGAACAGAACCAGAACCTCGCCAGGTCCAAGCACTCAACACTCGGATCCCAAACGGTTCTGTTTCCTTCCTGTTTGGGTTCTGGAAGGTTCCTCTGAGTTTGTCCCACTCTGGGAATTAAATTAATCCTGAAGTGTTCTGATTCTGGTTCTGGTTCTGATCCGTCTCTCTGGGCCGCACCTGGTCCTCCGGGTCCTCCCGGTCCTGATCCGAAGCCGCCGGCGCCGGGCCCTCCGTCGCGCCCTCGCCCTCCTCTCCAGGAGTCATAGTGCGGCAGCGGCTTCTGCTTCTTCCTCTGGACTTCCTCTTTGTCTGAAACACAGCAGGCGTCACGGAAGCGCTGAGGCGGAGCCTGGTCTCCATGGTAACCGGGTCGGACTCACCTTGGACCTGCGGGACGTAGGTGAACTGCTTGGGGTCGCTGCTGTCGCCGGCCTTCTTGCGGCGCAGCTGCAGGAAGACGGTGACGGGCCGCTCGATCTCGGCGTTGTGGTACGGCGGCGTCTTGAACACGATGGCGTACTGCAGACAGGAAGTGACGCGCGTCACCGTGCTGGTTTGACCTCTGACCTTTACAGGTTCTGGTCTGAGGTGAAGGCCCGGTCCCAGCGCGCCCTGCGCCTCTGTGACGTGTGAACTCAGTCAAAGTCACATCAGGTTCAGGATCGGGGGAATTTTGCCATATTTCCAAAATACAGATTCAAATGTTCTAATATTTAATTATCAGTTTTCCATTTGACGTGATTTTTACCATAAATCTGTTTTATGCAGCTAAAAGTTAGTTTGGTATAAAGTGGTGATAATAACAAAGATCAAGTTCAGGACAAACATATATAATATATAGAAAATAATAAAAATGTCTGATGTTACATGAGAAAAATAAAAAGACTAATGAAACTAAAATGTCCTTTAAATGAACTATGAATGTTATTAATAAATTGTGACTTTTCATGCATGTTTTTAGAAAGTTTTCAAAAGTGGATATTATGCAATAAATCTATTCCATCTTTAAGCTTTAATATAATAAAATTTGGTCTAACAGGGGATGAAGAGTTAAATTATGATCAATTTAATCCTCTGGCCTCCATTTTTAAAGTGAAATAATTAAATCAATTCACAAAAGCCCAATTTTTTACCAACATGTTAATATCTTCATTTAAGATTTTAAATTTGTCTTTATTTGTGACGTTTTGTTTTTCTTTCCTCAGTTTGTGATTATTCTTTTTATTTCTTCTTTTTTCTGCTCAGTTTATCAAATCAAACTTTTTATTGTTGTCATGATATTTTCTTTGAATTTTCTATAAAAACAACCAAACATTTCCATAAATCCGCCTTTTAACTCAAAACGTCACATGCAGCTATGAATTGTGGGTAATATACACTGTGACCTTTAACCTTCAACATGAACCAGGGAGGGAGTTCAGGTGTTCTGGGTTAAACCCGGTTCTGTTTATCCGGGTCACAGGAAGTGGATCAGAACCCGACCCGGTTGTGGTTCTGATCCACTATCCAGTTTAACTTTCAGGGGTTTTCCAGGTTTCCCCCCAGAAGTCGAACGGTCTGATGGTTCTGGTTCTGACCCGGTCAAACATTCAGAAGCTTCTGGACCCAACCAGGTTCTCCTTCCTGGTTTCCGACCAATCAGAGCCCAGAGCCTCTCTCTCCTCTGGTCTTAGTTGAAAAGGATTCAACTAAGACTTTCAAAGTAAAGCTCACAGAGTCTTTTCAGAGTAAGAGTCTATTGCTGTCAGCATAGAGGAGGAAGTGAAGGAGTCCGTTTCCAGGAAATGATCAGAGATCATGTGACACTGATCAGCTCTTCGTTCTGTACGGAGCTCTGCTGGGGCCATAAAGCTGTTTAAAAAATTCAACTGAATAAAACTGAAAACTAAAAATAAGCAAATTTTTTAAGGTTAAGTTTTTAAACATTTCTATTTCTCACTGTTTAAAAATTATTTTTCAGTTTGAAAAATGTTTTTCGTTTACAAATAATTTTTAAGGTCCTTTTTATTTCAATATAATTATCAGATTACATTTTTTCCAATTTAAATTTGTTTTGTTAAATTTTTCTTCAGGTTCAATTTTTTTTGTGTTTCAAAATTATTTTTCAGTTTCAGTCTTTTTTTCAGGTGCATAATTTTTTAAATTTCAAATATTTTATAGTTTGAACTGTTTTCCAGTTTCAGAAATGTTTTTTGAGCCCCGTGTAGCTCCGTAGCTCCAGTTCTGACCTGCTTGTGGACGTCGGTCGGAGAGAAGTCCCCGAAGGCCTCCCAGCATCCTTCCTCGTCTTCCTCATAGAAACGGATCTCGATGTCGTCTGAGGAGACGGACAGGTGAGCCTCAGAGAGACGGGTCACTGGTCGACCAACGACCCGAAGACGAAGCGTCCCTCACCTTTCTGGACTTTGTCACACAGCAGGAAGATCTCGTCTCCTCCCAGCACCGATCCGCACGTCTTGTCCATGCGCGAGATCTTCAGGTTGGATGCATTGGGAGACTCTGCAGGGAAAAGGGGTCAGAATGTGGCCAGCAGGGGGCGCCGTGTGAGTGTGTGTGTGAGGCTCACTGCTGTCGTAGATGGGGTTGGACACCACGGGTTTGAGCGCCCTGGTGAAGCCGCCGTTGCTGTCCTGCAGGAAGGCGGTGAAGCGAAGACGGACGATGTTCAGGTCCATGACTTTCCCCAGCTCCTTGGCCTCCTTCAAGATGGACTCGCCGTCTGCAGGGACACAGGGGACAAACAGGCCGGGACCAGGACCTCAGGTCAGCCTGGGGACAGTCCAGGTGTGTGTGTGTGTGTGTGTGTGTGTCCAGGTGTGTGTACCTGTGAGCGAACAGTGAGTTCCTTTCTGTCTCCGCCTCTCGTCTCGGAGCCGTCGGGTCAGAACCTCGACCACGCCCTTCTTGGTCACGTGGAGGATTCCCAGGTTGCTGAACCTGCAGGAAGTGACATCATCACTGCAGCTGTGAGCGCTTATTAGCAGGCTGTGGTTCTGTTTGGGTTCTGGTACTGACGAGGCGGTCAGGTCGTTGGGTCCGATGTCCAGGCTGCAGGTCCCGTTCTCGTTGCAGTGGCGTCCCACCAGGCTGTGAGCGTGGACCCGGGCCGGGTCGGTGTGGGTCACCAGCTGGACCTCCACCCGGGCGTGGCCCACGTAGTTGTTGATCTGTGGACCAGAACGTCGCCAGCGTCAACAGAACCGGAACCAGAACCGGAGAGGAGCACAGACTGGTTCTGATTGGCTGCTCACCTTCACGGTCGGGTAAGTCCGCCGGTTCTTCTCGCTGGACGCCCCCGGCAACCCGCCGTGGGACGGGCCCTCGCACTCGTAACGGAACCGGAACCCTCTCTGCAACGGCAGAACCAGAACTGGGTCAGAGCAGAACCGGGTCCAAACCAGAACCAGCCCCAACCTAACCCCACTGAGCATGGGCTGCAGGCTGAGTCATGTGACCTGCATCACTTCCTGTTAGTAAATGACTGTTGGACTAACAGGAAGTGACACGCTAACGGCCGGAGGGGGAATCACCTGTTCCCCTGGAATTCCCACCTGAACGGTTTTCTGTCCCCAGAGTTTTCCAGCTTCACTCTGAGGTTCTAACAGCAGAACTTTATAATTTATTTACACATTTGATTAAATCTGAACATAAACATCCTGGAAACACGAACAGATCTGATCACTTCCTGCTCTGTAGTTTTAGACAAGTCCTCTCCAGGCGGCCAAGTTTCTCATTATTTTAATCTTAATCTGTGATTTCAGAGTCTAAATAATATTTTATCAGATAAATAAACTGAATATTTGTGTCTAAAACTAAAAATAATCTGTGAACTCTTTATTCTAGACAGTCACGATGTCCAAGAGAGAAATAATGACGTCGTCAGCATCACGACTGAAATACAGAAACAGGTGTGGGCCGAACAGCCATGAGGAACCCCAGAAACACAGCCTGAGGTATGGAAGGCAAGTAGGGACAAAATTCAATAAATAAATACACTAACTAAATCCTAAATAACATAACTAAAAACATAAAACAATTTAAAAGGCAAATGTGTTAAGAACATATTTTAAACCTATAATGAGTTTAACATTATATTTCCAGAAAGCTTCTGTATGGAGGGCCAAAAGAGACAAAGTTTATTAATTAATACATCACTAATTAAATGTACATAAATAGGTTTATGTTTAAATTAATCAGTGGACAATAAATGTATTAAATATGTAAATAAATCATTAAAATAAAAACAGATCCACATTAGCCCCGCCCCTCCATGTTTCTGGTTTGACAGCTCAAATCATTTCATGGCGACGCTGCAGGAACCAAACAATAATTAAATGAAATCGCTAAAAATAAATGAAATTAATTATCTGCAGCATTAAAATAAGTTTTTATTTTAATGATTTAATGAATTTATCCTAAAGTCTCAAGGTTCGGATTCTGTTTCAAAAATTTAAATTGTTTTGTTATTAGCTGTTAAACATAGCTTCAGGGGTCAAAGGTCAAACAACCCGAAGGTTCTTCTTCCTGTTTCTGGTCATCGTTACAGAGGTTCTGATTAACCGGGTCAGAATTATTTTGTTGGACTAAAGGCTGTAAAAGGTTCTGGAACCGGACCACAGGTCTGAGTTCAGACAGAACCAGAACCAGCAGGTTCTGCTTGTTGCGGGTCGGACTCACCTGTTTGGGTTCCTCAATGATCTGGATGTACTGGACCGTGAGCTGCAACACAGAACAGAACCGGGTCAGAACCACTGACTGACCGACAGTTTCCCTGAAGCTCCTCTAGAAGGTTCTGGACTCCCTGGTTCTGGGTCGGCCACCGGACCCCTGGAGGTTCTGGGACGTGTTCTGGAATGGGTTGGACCGGCGGGTTCCAGGTATTAGAGAAGGGTTCTAGAAAAGTATGCTGGGTACCGGGGCTGTGGTTCTGACCCGGAACGACCTGACACATAGAACCAGAACCAGAGAGCAGATCTGGTACCAGCAGCCAGTGGGTCCGGTACCAGAGAGAGAGGGATGTGAAGGGTTCTGGGAGCTACTCCCTGTGGAAAGCCACGACTCCACTGACCCGGTCCAGTTGATTCTGTTCTGGTCTGCCGGGCCTGCAGTATGTTTAGTGGGCGGGGCTAAAGCCGGAGCAGCTCACCTGTCTCAGGTATGTACGGCTCCGTCTTGATCTCCATCGGAGGAATGAAGTCATAGGGGAGGAAGTTTACTAACTGCTGCAGAAGAAGAGACATCAGATCAGAACCATCAGAACCCGATCAGAACCTCCAGATGTCAGACAGGAACTCACCATGTTGTCGTCTCCGTAGCTCACGAACTGAGGTTCAGTCATCCTGCAGCAGGAGCACAGTAAGACACCGAGTGAGTGAGTGAGTGTGTGTGTGTGTTTGGGTGTGTGCATCCGTGTGTGTGTGTGTGTGTTCTGGGTCGACCCGGCAGAACCGCCTCAGATCCAAATAAAAGCTAACAAACAGAGGCTCCCCCTCCCCCGCCTGTTTCAGTCACTTCCTGGAAGCCGACTACAGGAAAACCCCCAGAATCCCACAGCAGAAAGGGGCGGGGCTTCCAGCCTGCTGATGATGTCATACTGCTGCTATGGCAACCAGAGAGGCAAGCAGGAAGAGCCAAAACCATTATGAGAACCAGAACCAGGGGGACAGAACCTCCAGGCCTGATGATGATGAAGGAACATAGCGAGGAAGAGGAGACACCAGCCTGCAGCCAAAACCAGAACCAGAACCAGAACCTCCAGCAGTCAGAAGCAGACCCGGCGTTCTGTGTTCATCTACTTCCTGTCTGGTGGTTTTTTTGACTTCCTTTGACTGTCTCTCAGAGAAAAACCCGGCTGCCTGTGAGTCAGAACCAACCCAAGGCCCGGTTCCCCAGCGCCGGGACGGCCCCCAGCGTGGCGCCAGCCAATCAGAGCGCAACGGGAGGACAGAAACCTGAAGGGGGAAGTCGGCAGGAATCCACGGCGGGAGATTTTACTGATGGTTTCTGTGAAACCCGTTGCCGTGGCAACGCCTCTGCAGCATGCCGCAACCTCTGGTGACCCGGTTCTGGAGATCCAGGAAGGTTCTGGTTCTGGACCAAACGGCAGTCATGATGCTGACCTCAGGTTGGTCACATGGCGCTCTACTGAGCATGCTCAGTCCAGTGTTGCTGTAGGACCAGCAGTACCCGGGGGGGTTCTGGAGGTTCTGACCCAGGTCGTTGTGATGAAGACGTACCTGAGCGCTCCGGCCATGTCTGGAGGTGAGGAAGAGGAGGACCGGATCTTCCTCCTGCCGGGTTTTTCCTGCAGAACACAAACAGACATGATGAGAGTCAGGAGATCGGATCACCACCGGCCCAGAACCTCCTCTGAACCCGATAGGACCATCAGCTGCTCAGCAGGTCCAGAACCTCTAGAACCTCCTGGTCCAGCCTGGAGCCAGAACCAATCAGAACCTGGACCACACTTGGACCAGAACCAGAACCACCATCCCAAAGGCCAGGCAGGCTCTACAGCTCAACCGGGTCATGGAGAACCTTCTGCTGGTTCAGGACTTCCTTTTACTCCCAGATTTCAAAGTAAAAGCATTCCACAATAAAAACATCCGGAAAATATCAGCATATTTATGATAAAAACCTGAATTATTTTAAATTATTTTACGGAAGAACTATCACAGACATCAAATCACGAAGCCATGTAAAATTAAAATCGATCATTAATCGATGTGATTTCGTCATTTTCCCAGAACCTCTTGAGAACGGAACCAGGATTACTGAAACCCAGCTTAAACCAGTAAACATTAGCTGACCCCGTTTAAACGGGTTTGGCGCCAGTAGAACCGGGCTTCTTTCATCCGAACCAGTGATACTTTAACTTCAGCTTCGGTTCGGATAACTACCGAACTTTGAAGGTGGATTCAACGGATTTTGAGCCTGGCCTCGCGTTTTAGCTCAGATTTAGACTCCAATTTAAACCCGTCCGGACTGTTTTGGCCCAGTTAGAACCCAGTTGGTTCCGTTAGAACCGTTTAGCAGTAAAAAATGTGAGTTTTTACCTGGTTTCTTTCTTCGCTCTGACTGTCCGCTTCTGTTCGCAAAAACTCCCGAACTGAACCCAGAAGCGTCAAACTGGCGCACGAGGAGGACGGGGGACTTCCGGTTCGGAATTTTCAAAATCAAACCTGCGACGTGTTTGTGTTTCTGCGCAGCTTCTTGTCTGCTGCTCGTTTGAGTAGCAGGTGTAGGACAGCTGGTGTCCCCCTGCTGTCCTCCAGGGACACTGTCCCACCTCCTGCTATGGTTCCCGGGGATGGGTTTGCTCCTCCGCCGGGCCTCCGGTTCTCCAGAATTTTGCTGAAGAACCGTTCTGTTGGTTCTGCTGAGTTGGACCGGAGACACATGGACGACAGAGGACCTGCAGGACTCGTTCTGGACACCGCTGTCCTTCAGGGACTCAAACAGTAAAGTAATTTCCTGAAGTTCGGCCATTTTTACTGATTTTATTTTGAAACAACAAACAGGATCGGAAGTGCCTGTCCCACTCGTTTGCTCCGGCTTGACGCAGCTCAGAGCCGTTGTCATGGTGACCTCAGGCTGTCAGTGGAGTCGGAAATCCCCGAACCTGAAGGGGAATTCCGGAGCCTCGGCAGGAACACGGACATCTAATTGGTGGAAACATAAGGTTAAGTCCCGCCCCCGAAGAAACGGCCAGTGGAGAAAACGATCAAAATAAGCATCATAAACGGGATTTATGGTAAATCAGTAGAAAACAAATAGATTTTTATACTTTTCTGCAGTAATTCAAATTAAACTCTTCACGTTTAAAGACAGTGCTCCAAAGATTTTAATTAAAACGAACAAACAAAATTGATGCATTTAAAGCTTATTTTATTCTGAGAAAAATCCTGATTGCTTCAGTTTAAACACGTCGCAGACTTTCAAAGGCTATAGTTACGTAACAAAATGAGAGAAAACAACCGGAAGAGGTTTATTTGTGCTTTATTTAACTTCCTGTTCTCACAAAAAGCTAAACCAACCCCTGAAGACGGAAGAGCAGCTTCAGTTAAAGCAGGCAGATCAGAAAAATAATCATTTTTCACGCAGCATAAACAGACTGCCTCAAGCTTTCACAAGGCGCCGACAGGGGGCGCCACCTGCGTTTGCATAGATTATTACAGAGAAACGGAACGTTCAGAAACAGAAGAAATGAACGGAACTTAAGATCCGGATCAGAAAAATAAAAAGACTTTCCGTCCACAGAGGACCTGAACCTGAGGGAGAATTTAATAGATGAATAATTTTACAGATTTGCAGCAGATTGCGTTATTACCTGACCTTTACCAGCTACATTCATTTTAAATCTTAAAAGATTTTATTTGTTTAGGTTGTTTACAATCAAATTAAATATCTTCAATAACACAAAGCTGATTAAGATATAAATATAGAAGTAATGAACAGAAGTTCAGTGATTTCATAATTCTCCATTCATTTAATTTCATTTTACAAACATTTTATACACTAAATTTAAGACTCAGAGCCGGCCCAAGGCATGTGCAATTAAGGTCATATTCAACTGCTGTTATGTGGATTTCTCTCTTATTTATTTCAGAATTGTACATTTTTATTATTTTATAGAACTTTTTAATTTGTCTATGAAAGATGTGAATGTAATTTCGTTTTATTTTGTAACAGTTTAATCACATTTTACACATCTATTCAAAAAACTAAAGACGTTGTTTGAATATTACTTATTAATATCCCACAATTAAGCACCACTCGTCTTTTCAAAATGCTAATTATAATGTTGATTTTTAGACGTTAAAAATCCATCCATCCATTTTCTAACACCTTGTCCCTAATGGGGTCAGGAGGAGCTGCTGCCTCTCCAGCTACGTTCCGGGCGAGAGGCGGGGTCACCTGGACAGGTCACCAGTCTGTCGCCGGGCAACACAGAGACACACACACACACACACACCTAGGGAGAATTTAGAGACCAATTAACCTGACTGTCATGTTTCTGGACTGTGTGAGGAAGCTGGAGAACCGGACAGAACCCACCAGGGAGAACATGCAGAAAGACCCCTGGCCGGGAATCGAACCCAGAACCTTCTTGCTGCAAGGTAACAGCTCTACCGACTGCTCCACTGTGCAGCCCTACGTTAAAAATCAACCTCCATAATAATAACAGTATGATGACAGCCAGTTATAAATGATGCTAAACGCTCCATGTAGCCTAGAAATGATGACGTTTGGGTGTTGACATGTTGGTCTGGGGCCCCAAGAGAAGATCTGCTCAGGGCCCCAAAAAGGCTTGGGCTGGCCCTGGAAAATCACTTTGGTAAAGTTGATTATTTCTACAAAACAAAAATAAATCTGTTTTCAGACGATTCTGAAAACAAAATCTAGTTTTATGTTAAATTGTTAAATATTTTGTTGCAGCTTTTCAGGGCGATCTTTGGTCAAAACACATTCATGATCAGACAGCTGGGAACCCGGTTCTGGTTCTGGTCAGGTTCTGTCCTCTACTGGAAAGGTTCAAGAGGTTTTGGATTTGATATTGGTACCAGAACCGGGCCTGAGAGTTTTGGGTCGGTTTGTTGAATCTAAGCAGCAGAATTTAAATTGGAGGAAAGAGAACCATCTGGAGTCAAGAACCCGACCAGAACCAGAACCTTTAACCGGGTTGATAAAGTAACAGAAATGTAAACGAGGTGTATGAAAACATGGGACCAGAACCATGTGGAGGTCCAGTAGAACCAGTCAGTGGTTCTGACCCAGTCCATCTGACTGCAGCAGAACTTTCATTCTGCCAGGGGGCTTTTATTTTGGAAGGAACTTCCTGGTTCTGTCCATCAGCACAACCTGTAGTTGGAGTCAGGGCGTTCCTTGATCCGGCCCGGTCCACATGGTTCTGATCCGTCTGAAGGCCTCAGTGCGAGGTGGCTCTGCGGTCCGGTGGGCTGTGAGGAAGAGGAGCGATGAAGCAGCAGGAGCGCCAAGGGAGGCGGGTAGCGTCTGGAACCGGAACCGGAACCAGAACCTTATGTGAAGATGAGCCCAGAATCACGGTACACCTTGAAGATCTTCTCGATGGCGTTGACGTACGCTGCCGTCCGCAGGTCCAGACCCAGCTGGTACCGGCTGGCCGTCTGCATGATTTGCTGCAGGAAACAAGACTTTCAGAATAAAAGCTCCAGCCACCAGGGGGCGCTGTGACTCAAATGATGCAGCTGCTCATATTGTGTGTGTGTGTGTGTGTGTGTGTGTGTCACCCTGGCAGAGCGCTCCATGGTGTAGGCCAGGCCCGAGTGGACGATGTCCTTCTCAGACGCTCCCTGCAGCAGAACAGGAAGGTCAGCACTGAGGAAGAGGAGGACGACGAAGATGTTTGTCTCTCCCTGAGGTCCAGGTCTCAGCCAATCAGAGGCGGTTAGGGGCGAGGCTCCCCTCTGATTGGCTGTGGTAAAGCTGTTCCTGTATGTGGGAGGGACTTTGTGCTGTACCACCAGGTTCCTGTGTGTGGCGCTGCTGAGACCTGAACCGTTCACTGCAGCTGACCGAGAGACTGCTGGTGTGTTCAGAGCCGACACACTTCATACGGGGTGTAAATACTTTATACGGGGTGTAAATACTTTATACGGGGTGTGAATACTTTATACGGGGTGTGAATACTTTGTACAGGGTGTGAATACTTTATACGGGGTGTAAATACTCCATGCGGGGTGTAAATACTTTATACGGGGTGTGAATACTTCATACGGGGTGTGAATACTTTATACGGGGTGTGAATACTTTATACGGGGTGTAAATACTCCATGCGGGGTGTAAATACTTTATACGGGGTGTGAATACTTCATACGGGGTGTGAATACTTTATACGGGGTGTAAATACTTCATACGGGGTGTGAATACTTCATACGGGGTGTAAATACTTTATACGGGGTGTGAATACTTTATACGGGGTGTAAATACTTTATACGGGGTGTAAATACTTACGGAGATCCGGGCCTGGAACTCCGATGTGGGAACGACTGGAATGGAGCCGTTCAGTTTCCCAAATTTCCTCTCCAGACTCTCCTGGACGGACACTGAGGAGAAACGGGCCGGTCAGAACCAGAACCACCATGACGATGGTGATGATGAAGAGCGCGGCACTGACTCAGCAGGTGGTAGTTCGAATCCCTCTCGTACTTGAAGGTGAGCCGGCCGTAGCTCACGTGGTTCAGGTTCTTCAGCCACTCAAAGTACGAGACGGTGACGCCCCCCGCGTTCAGGTACATGTCCTGGGTACGACACCGCAGCTCAGACCAGAACCAGAACCAAAAACCAGAACAGAACCAGACCAGAACCAGAACCAAAAACCAAAACAGAACCAGAAGCCCCCACTGACCGGGATCACCAGAATGTCCCTCTCCAGGAAGATCCGATCCGCCTCAGGCGTGGTCGGCCCGTTGGCTCCTTCTGCAATGATCTGTCAGAACCAGAGAGAAACCGGGTCAGAACCAGAGAAACCAGGCAGTATATTTGTCAGGGAAACATTTGGATCTGACCCAGAGGAACAGCTGACCTCCAGCGTCAGACGGGTTTATCAGAACTCCAACAGAACCTCCAGTGAACCGCTGACTAACCAGAACCAGGCCCGGTCCAAAGCCAGCCGGTCGTTTTAAAACCATTCATTTATAAGAAAATCTGATCGTATGAACTCATTTATGAATGAATGAATGACATTGTGAAAACATGAACTCCCATGTTTTTCTCCTGCTAAATAAACCCAAATATTGCTGTTCAGTTTTTACAGTGTAACTTTACAAACAGGATTTGTTTATTTCTTTATGTTTTAATAAAGTGATTTATGAAAAACAGGAAAAAACATCATTTCCCTTTGAAAACAGGAAACCTGCCAGCTACAGAGTCCAGATGGACCAGAACCTGGTCGACCTGTGGCCCGGTTCTGCCGGTACCTTGGCCTTGACGCGGTGCGCGTTGCGCCGCGTCAGCTGCTTCTCGCTGGCGGCGGGGATCAGGATGTCGCAGTCGGCCTCCAGCAGGCTGCCTTCGTACGGCGTGGAGTCCGGGAACCCCACGATGGTCCCGTTGGCCTGGAGACGGGGAGCAGCGTTAGGGTGCGGTTCTGGACCGGAGCGCGGCCCGCGGGGGGCGCCGACCCACCAGCTTGTAGTCCTCCAGCTGCTTGGGGTCGATGCCGCGCGGGTTCCAGATGCTGCCGTCCATCTCGGCCACGCCCACACACCTGGCGCCGAAGCGGTGCAGGTAGCGCATGCTGTGGAGCCCCACGTTACCGAAGCCCTGCGATCAGAGGAGCAGCCGGTCGGCCCGGAGCGGAGACGCCGGACCCTACCGGGCCGGGCGGCGCCGGCCGTACCTGGATGACGAAGGTCTTGTCCCGGACGCCCGGCGCCAGCCCGACCCGGTTCATGAAGGACGCGTCGTTGATGAAGTTCTCGATGCCGTGGAAAACACCGCGGCCCGTCGCCGAGATCCGGCCGTGGATCCCGCCCTGGCTGATGGGCTTCCCCGTCACGCAGGCGTGGGCGTTGATGTCCTGAGGAGGATCAGACGGGTCAGAACCAGAACCAGGGTCGGGTCAGATGGGCCAGTTGGTTCCGGCTCAGACTCACGTTGTGTCCCGTGGTCGTGGCGAAGGTATCGGCGATCCACGACATCTCCCGCTCCCCGGTGCTCATGTCCGGAGCCGGAACGTCGATTCCGGGCCCTGTAGAACCACACGGAGGGTCAGAACCAGCCGGGTCCGACAGAACCACAGGCCCTGGCTGTGAGGTGGGCGGGGCTTATGAACAGGAAGTTGGTTTCCTCACCGATGAATCCCTTCTTGGCGAGCTCGATGGTGAACCGCCTGGTGATTTTCTCCAGCTCAGTGTCCTGGAAACACAGATTGGACCAGAGGAAGTTCTGAATGGTTCTGGTCCAGATGAACCCGTCCAGAACCCTGATTAAGACGTCCTGTTGGTCTGTAACTAACACCTCATCATTTAGCAACGATTAAATCGATTAAGCTAATCAAAAATTGGCTCATTCTGCAGATTTTTATTTGATAAATAATTAAATTCCCTTTATTGCTTTAAATGCAGTAACATGATTCCATTTGATCTGTGGATGAATTATTGATTAACTGATTAATAAGTGGAATCAAAGGTGATTAATAGATTTTTTCCAGAATATGAAACTAAAAATGTTTTTAAATTAAATGTTTCTTGTTCAGTTTTGGGTTTTTTGTTCTTTCATCTTCAGAGTCTCTATCGATCACTGATCGATCACTGATCGATCGATGATCGATTTTAATATCTGACTCTGCTCTGCTGCGGCGCCCCCTGCTGTGCGTCTGATCCACTGAACCGGTCCGATGGGTTTATTCAGTGTCTCCACAGTTGAACCGGTTGGACTGGACCAGAACCGGGCCGTTCTGATCCAGACACGCCTTTGTTTAGCTTGTGGGCGGTCCGGTTCTGTTCTGGTTCTGAAGAAAGATTCTCCATCTGACTACAGCTGGTACCACTGAGCTGGAGTCCAGAACCAGTTCAGAACCTCCAGGTCGGTTCTGTTTCACCTTCTGACCCAACGAGACTTCATTTAATAATAATAATGATAATAACGGGCTGCACAGTGGTGCAGTGGGTCGCACTGTTGCTTTGAAGGTTTTGGGTTCGATTCCTGGCCCGGGTCTTTCTCCATGTTCTCCCTGTTCATGGTGGTTCTGTCCGGTTCTCCGGGTTCCTCCCAGTCCAGAAACATGACTGTCAGGTCAGTTGGTCTCTAAATTCTCCCAAGGTGCGTGTGTGTGTGTGTGTGTGTGTGTGTGTCTGGTTTGTCCTGTCTGTCTCTGTGTGCGATGGACTGGCGACCCGTCCAGGTGACCGGACCGAACCGAGTCCAGGCGACCCGTCCAGGTGACCGGACCGAGTCCAGGTGTTTCCTCTTTGTTCTTTGTTTCTGGTTCTGTTCGTTTTGGATTCGATTGAACATTTATTTCACTTTCTTTAATATTTAAGTTTAAATTGAGTAAAAACTTCTGGATAAACGATGTTTTGGTTATTAGACTCTCCAACAGTTTCATCCATCAGGCTGTGAGGATGCTGAATTCCCTCCCCTCAGCATCAAAGCGGCCAAGAAGATGAAGAAGAAGAAGAAACCCAGAACCTTGCACAACTGCCCTCCCTCCTAACATAGAGGGCAAATTCAGCATTTAAACTCTGCACTTCTGCCACTTTTTTTTATCTGTATATCTCCATATACTTATATATAAACATATACATTCTCAGTTGTAAAACTTTTTACGCTATATGTCTAGTTATTGTACATCTATTTATTAATTGTTTAGGATAATTTTAGTTAGACTGTGTCTTTTATTGTTACTCAGTGTTAGTAACGCCCTGTCTTGTATCACTGTGGGATAGTGAGAAACGTCATTTCGATTCCCTTGTATGTCTGGACATGTAAGAGGAATTGACAATAAAGCTGATTGATTGATTGATTGATTGATTGATAAAACATAAAAACTGATACAAATTAATTAATAATCATAGCCTGGTTCTGTTTCCGGTCCAGAACCGACCCAGACTCCGGTCTGTAACGTCCGTTTGATTGAAAAACACCAGAACATGAATGGTACCGGCCCGGTTCTGTCAGAACTCGGTTTTGTAGCTTGGACCTGCTCACCGTGTAGTTCTTGGTGTTGATCTTCACTCCAGCTTTGGCTCCACCAAACGGAACATCTGGAACAGCAGGCGGTTCTGGTTAGGCCCGGTTCAGGTCCGGTCTGCGTGTGTGTGTGTGTGTGGTACCGACCCACGATGGCGCACTTGTAGGTCATCAGGGAGGCGAGAGCCTTGACCTCGTCCACCGACACCTCTGTGCTGTACCGGATCCCTGAAACAGAACCAGAACCGGGTTCTACTGGAACCAGAACCAGACTGAGACGTTAAACATTTCCATCCCTCCTTTGACCTGCTGGTTCTGGACTCTGTCCCGGCTGACCCGGTACCTTTAGGCTGAACGGTACCAGCCTACAGGTACTGGTTCTGATTGGTCTGTTTGGGTTTTAATACACAGGACTCAGAACCAGAACCAGGCCAGACTGGACCGGACCCAGTGGTTCTGCTGGTCCTTCCTGTTTTTTTCAGTGTTAATTTATTCTTTCATTTTGACCGTAAAATAATTAAACGTGTAACAATAACAATAAACCCGATCATACAGAATTATGTCCATATTTAAAACAAATCTGAATTTTTCAGGATGAATTTAACCAGAAGCAGGGATTATTTATCATCATCATCATCATCATTATTATTAATAATTATATTTCCTCCTCCTGCAGCAGGTACCGGCTGGACTCTGCTGTGTCTGCTCTACATGCTGACTCGGTTCGGTCCGGTTGGGTTCGGCTCTCACCTCCCTTGCAGGGCGTCCGGTGCTGGCTGTGCTGAGCCCGGTAGCCCTCGATCACCTCCCACTCGCCGCTCTCCCTCCTGATCGGGAAGCAGACGCTCAGGACGTGGTTACACGGCTTGATGATCCGCAGGATCCCGCTGACTCTCTTCCGCTTCTGCTCCGGGGTTTCCCGGGTCCTCAGGTCCTCCACCAGCTTGTCCTCCACGATCGCGGCTCCGCGGTCGAAGAAGCCCTCCACCATGGTGAAAAAGTTGGGGTCGTCGCCCCGGTCCGCGGCCTGGCTGTAGCCGCGGCGCCGCAGCAGCGAGGCGGACGCCGGCAGCGCCGAGTCGGCGGCGGAGGCCAGGAGACCACCCGCTCCCCGGGTCAGCAGTTCTCCCAGGTTGCGGTACATTTTGCGGGTGAGCTGGTGGAAGGAGGTCCAGGAAATGGAGCCGCCGAAGCGGAGAGTCTGTCCCGGCAGCGGCGGCTCCTCCTTCCCGCCGCCCCTTCCTGTCAGCAGCAGCCGCGTGCCAAACAAACGCACGCGATCATTTAAAGGGCGCGCCGGGCGGGAGCTGCTGCGGTTAGCCGTTAGCTTAGCTCAACACGAACAGCAGAAACACAGAGGAAAACTGATCATTACGGCTCAACCAGTGAGTTAATCACACAGATAGAGCAGATATCAGTCTGGTATGAAGGTTTCCATCACGTTTGACTCCTTTAATTAAGTTTTGTTAGCAGCGTAAAATAGTTTAATACTAGCAAGCGTTTAGACCACACGTACTTCCGGGAAAACTTTCAAAACAAATGTTAATTAAATAATAAATCCCAGATGCTGTATAATATTTCAAGCTATGGTTAATTTCAACATTTGGTCTTTAAATGATGTTGTTTACAGTGTTTTCCGCTGTGGGGCGTTTTGACAGGTATATGGCTCTTTGCCCACGGCGACACTCCCTTCAGGATCAACCCACTTAATAACAACACGTTGTCCTGGAGACAGATTCTCCGTGGAGAACATTTCCTGAATGTTTCCCTGCAGCGCATTCCTCCAGCGAGGCTCTGGAGAAGCCTTCAGGTAAAAACGGGGCTGTTAAACCCTTCACCAGTATGCCCAATATGTTGTCTGACCAGTAACAGATCAGTAAACCTGTAAAGTATCAACAAGCAGCAACCATGAAGTTGTATTTACTTTTAAGGAAATGACAAACATTAAAACTATTATCTTAACTTTATTAATCTGAAATGTGACTGATTAGAGAACACAGAAAGAAGCTCAAACTATGAGACAGTCAGGCTGATTTAACCTTTAACCTTCAACCTTTAATCTGCTGTAAAAATACAGCAAAGATTTTTCTTCTTCGCCTCCTTTGGCTGTTTATAGGAACCAGAACAAATGATTGGTCCAGCAGCAAACTGTAACAGTCAGAGTAAAAAGTTTAAACCTCAAATTAAATCCAGATTAGGATATAAGCTGCAGTGTGACGACCCGGTTTGGTTCTGGTTCCGGGTCGGTTCTGATTCTAGAAGCTGTCTGACCCAGCGTTCTCTCCATTGGACCAGTTAAATCTGAGTGTTTATTATAATTCAGCTCAAACTGTATATTGTTTATAATATTCCCTGAATGTGATTGGACTGATTTGTTATGTTCTGTATGAACTGGACCTTTAGTCTCCCAAACAACCTTGAGGTGAACATTTTGTGTGGTTAATAAATAAATGTAGTTATTTTTGTCCTCATATTGCTTCATTTTTATTTATTTTTTGTTAATATTGCCAGCAGTGCAGCATTACGCTGCGGCGCTGCCATCTGCTGGTCAGACTGGGAACTGCAGCAGTCACAGTCCAAAAGGCCCGGTTCTACAAACGCATCAGAACAAAAAACTGGACCTCAGTGTTCCTCTGATGAACCTTGACCTCTTGACCAACCAGAACTAAATAACCAGCTGCTGTCCCTTCAGAATAAAAGCATCCAGCCCAACATGTTTGACCTAATGACCCAAATGGTTCTGGTTCTGTTTGTCTTCTCAGTGGACACCATGCATCAGCGGCCAAAGATCCACATCTTCCTCGGCGCTCCTCCTCCTCCTCCTCCTCCTCCTCCTCCTCCTCCTCCTCCTCCTCATCCTCCTTCACCTGGTATGGAGGAAGAGCGTCCTGCAGGATGGAGACACCTGGAGCTCACCTGGAAGGCGGGCCGTCTCCGACCCGCTGCAGGTGAGGGGGGTTTAATCCCGCTCAGGGATTCAGGAGTTCTTCCTGTGTTCTGTCTGTGCGACCCGACCCGTTCTGGTTCCGTTCTGGAGCAAAATGGACCAGTCACCAAGTGCTGCTGGTTCTTTGGGTCGAACCCAAACGGATCCTGAATGACGATCCTGTTCTTTCAGATGTTCCTGGGAATGAGGATCAGAGTAAGCAGAATCCAACAGAACCGGAACCGGGTCGGGCCACAAGGTCTGCTAGAGGACGATCTGATGGAGGACTGGCGCCTGAAGCTCTGAGGACCGAGGAAGACTCAGATGGTTCTGAGGAGGATCTGTGTTCTGCTTCGGTCCAGGAGTATCTGGACCGCTGTTTCCCTCTAGCTCCACCAGAACCAGAACCAGAGCAGCAGCCTCTGTCCACCAGAACCCAGTTCCTCAGCACCTGGACTCTCAGCCAGGCCCTGATCCTGAAAGGAAGACACGCCGTCCAATCAGCACTCAGCCCAGACGAAGCCCCGCCCATTCCCCCGTCCGGCTCCTCCAGCACCCCGGAGCTGTTCAGCCCGGCCGCCTCGTCTCCTGGAGACTCCATGGAGCTGTTCAGCCACACCTGTCCGGCCTCCAGGGCGGAGCAAGGTGGGGTCGTCGTGGAGGTCGCCGCAGACGGCGTCCTCTGCTCTCAGGAGTCCGACCCCCAGGCGTCCCCCGCATCGCCCCCCTGCAGCAAGAAACCACGACCCTCAGAGGAGTCGACGTCTGCAGCAACAGAGAGCTCCACCTCCACCACCCGTCTGGACAGGTGTGACCAGGTGGGACGCAGGTACTCTGTCCTGGTGGTGGTGGTCCACCCCTGCCATCTGAAGGAGGTCCAGGTGAGTCCAGGTGTCCAACAGGTGAAAAAAACAAATGAAATGTTTGTCCTCTGAGTTTGGAACATTTTCACCATTTTGGTAAAAAATTAAGCCGTGGTTAGCTCTGCGAACTAACAAGCTATCTGATCCGTGTTCTGATCCGTGTTCTGATCCGAAGGTGCGGTCGGGTCCGTCAGCAGGAAGCCGCATTCCTCTGGCCTCCATGGTGGTGACGGACCAATCAGGAGCCGAGATGAAGGTGGTGCTGTGGAGGAGAGCGGCCTTCTGGGTTCTGACCGTGAGTCCTGGAGAGGTTCTGCTCATCACAGGTACACACACACTCTGGTACCAGACCCGAGAGGCCAGTTCTGGTGTCGGTTTGATCTCAGGTGTGTGTTTGTGTTGTAGGGCTGCAGGTGAGCGAGGACAGGTGGAGAGCAGAGACTGTCCTCCAGTCTACCTTCTCCAGCAAACTGCTGAACCTGGGACACGCCTCCACCTCAAAGCCAGGTACTGCAGCAGCCAATCAGCAGCCAGTCAGCAGCCAGTCAGCAGCCAATCAGCAGCCAGTCAGCAGCCAATCAGCAGCCAATCAGCAGCCTCCTTTGCCCAGGTGTGACAAACTCTACCTTTCTCTCTCTCTCTCTCTCCAGTTAGCCAGCAGGTTAGCGCCCGCGCTCTCCGCTCTCTGTGTGGTTTCGTCAGAGTGCGGCGCCCCCTGCTGGTGTCCGTCCCCAGCCGGCCCCAGCAGGATCTGAGCCGGCTCCCTTACGCCACCCTGAGGTCGCTGCGGGTCAACACGCTGGTTCACGCTCTGCTTCGTGTCACGCACTCTCACATCAGCTCAGGTGAGCCTGTCACGCTGGCAGGGGGCGGGGCCAGCGGGACGCATGTTAGCTAAAGCACCTGAGGCAGGTGAGGCTTACAGGTGAAACCTGTTAGTGAGACTTACTGACTCCTAGCAGGTCGCCATGACGGCGGTGCTGCTGGATTCATTCCTGAACAAACATCAACATCATGAAGCAACATGGCCGCCAACTTTACCTCAGGAACTTTGTCCAATTAACAGGAAACTTAAATCATGTTTTCTGATTGGAGTCTTTCACTTATTTTCAGTGTTTTATGTTAAGTTACATCTTGTATTTTTGATCCGACATCTTGGTGGCAGATCATCACAGCAGAAACTTAAAGAAGCATTAATATTATGACTGGGCAGTTATATCATGTTATTACTGAGTTATTACTGTCTTATTACAGTGTTATCACATTACCATGTAGTCATGTTAGTAGCGCGGTTTAATATTATCCTCTTGTCTTATTATTGTGTTATCAGGATATTATGTGTTATTATCATGTTATTATCATGTTATTATCATGTTATGTCCATCCGTGACGGCTCTTATGTTTCTGTCAGAGTGGAGAGACGAGGCCGAGTCTCGGAACCGCTCTGCGGTCCAGATGAAGGCGGTTCTGATGGTGCAGCAGCCGGGCGGACAGCAGGGGGCGCTGCTGCTGTGGGGGGCTGCGATGGACTGGCTGCCTCGCTTCAGTAAACACAAAGGTACAAGGGGTCAAAGGTCACAGAATGACTTAAAGCACAGCTTTATGTGGAACCGGGTGAGCTGGGCACTGGGCTGATCCAGTCTGGGTCAGAACCCTGGACCGGATCAGGAGCTCTGTTCATTTCTGCCCTCAGATGCTGTGTGGGACTTCAGAGTGCTCCTGGTGAGGGAGGGTTTGACCTCTGACCTCTCAGAGCTGCACTCCACCCCCTGGAGCTCGGTCCGGGTTCTGGACCCGACAGACCGCCGGGCGCTGGACTTCCTGCGGGCGTGGCGCCGTCCAGGGCCAAGTGACGCGGCTCTGGAGCTGGATGTGGACACGCTGTTGTCTCAGCAGTACAGCGGTAAGTCGGGCTGGCCCGTCAGAACCGGAACCATATCAGAACTGGGTCAGAACCCTGAGCAGGCTGAAATCGAAGCCTCTTCGTTTTGCTGCAGGTGAGGTGGAGCTCAGAGTCCAGGTGCTCAGCTTCCAGTTCCAGGAGGCTCCGCCCTCCCAGAACCCAGCCCAGCCGGTTCTGGACAGCTCCACGCCGCGGGCCGGCCTCCTGGCGGCGCTGAGCGGTGACATCACCTACACCGGCTGCGGCCGCTGCACCACCGAACTGGACACGGACCGCAACGGGATCTACACGCCGTGCTACGCCTGCCTGCCGCTCACCGCCCTGCGCCGCTTCTACAGGTACCGATGATGTCAGCTGTGATGTCACAGCTGACATCATCGGTACCTGCCACAAACAGCCGTTTGAATAATGTTTTAGCCGCTTAATAATGCTAGGATTAGCATTAGCGTCCACTAATTACCATGTTAAATGAAGTTTAGCATTAGCTTTCACTAATTACTGTTAGCACTGTGCTTTAGCATTAGCATTAGCGTCTGCTAACCACCATGTTCAGTGATGTCAGCGCTGAGAAACATGGCCGACCTGATGACATCACCTCTGTGTTTCAGGCCAGGTGTGTTGACGGTGAGTGGGCGGGGCTCTGCCCACCTGACGGTCCGGGTTCCTCCTGTTCCTCTGCAGAAAATCCTCCAAGCTCCTCCGGACCGACTCCAGCGCAGCGCAGGTGAGACACTCAGGTCGCATGTGAGGTTCTGACCCGGTTCTGACCCGACTCTTTTCCCTCCTCCAGCTCCAGGTTCTCAGATGCGACACGTCCAGGTGGCGGCGGAGAAGCTGCAGGCGCTGCTGGCTCTTCCCAGGAAGTGGGTGGTCATCACGGTGCGGAGCCACTTCCTGTGCGACCAGAACAGCGTTCCCCTCAGTCAGGACTTCACTCTGATGGACCTTCAGGTTCCGACCCGGTGAAGAACCCACCTGGTGGGCGGAGCTTACAGTCTCCTCCAGGTGTGTGGACTGGACCTGCTGCTGGCGGGTTACATGACCCATCAGCAGCAGGTTTATTATTATTACTATTTCTGCATAAATCATTTTATCTGACCTGAGTTCAGATCTTCTGATTATTTAATATTTGTTGAGTTAAAGAAGCTGAAATGAAATAAAGATCAGAATAAATTTTATTAAAACATTTTTATTCCTTAATACATTTTAATATTTGGAAGAGATACAGGAAGAGGAAAAACAGCAGGAGGAGAAAGCCAGGAAGATGATGATGATGATGATGATGATGATGATGATGATGATGATGATGATGATTTCATCAGGATGAAGGTTTCAGTTATTAGACGTTTGTTCTGCCACCTCCACCAGATCATCAAACAGGTCTGAAAATAAATCAGTTATTTCCATAAGCAGGAATAAAAACTAATAAAGAATATTTACTGTTTCTAATTAACACAATAAATCTACTTAATTTATTTTTTTTCAAAGAACTCCATTTTATTTCTGGGGTTCAGCCAATCAGTGTGAAGGAGAATGAAAGCTGCTCCTGATTGGCTGCTTTGTGATCACCAGCCAATGAATGTTAAACAGCTTTAATGTTTTTTCTTTCACATTTCAGAAAAATGACAAAATTTCCACATATAATTTATAGTTTGTTTCTAGAGAAAACAAATGATTTGGTTTTAGTTAAAGTTACGAAGAGCCAATGCAGAAGGTCCAGGAGCCACAGGTTGAGAACCCCTGAAGTAGAACTAGAATAAACAGAGTTTCTAGATGTTTCACGTTTATTTTGCTCATTGAGATGATCTGGGGAATCTGAGGCTCTGCTGTGGCGCCCCCTGCTGGTCAGCCGGAGGCTCTGGTTTAGATTTTATGCTTCAACATTGAGACGGACGTTTCCCTCCAAGGTGAATCACAAAAAACTTTTATTCTTGTAATTAAACAGTTTAGTCCAGATTAGCCAAACTGCAGGTTTGTAATCTAATTAGATTAACACATATGGAAAATGATTAAATAAAAAAATCAAGAACTTAATTTGAAATATGTCAACAATTAAGGATTTTTCTACACCTCTAGTTCATCACCTTTTAAATCTATTTATTGCTGATCATCAGCGGATCCTGTGCAACGATTCAACTGCTGGTACCAGGTTCTGACCGGTCCAGACCCAGAGCTCATCCTGGTTCTGCTGTTTGGTGATCTGGTGAAAAATCAGACCTCAGCTCTGATCTCCATCAGCTTCCTGCTGGATTCGCCTCTAAAACGGCGACAACTTAACCTTCTGCTAGACACTGCGAGACGTTTTAAGTTCCCAGAGGAACTGTGGGAACTTAAAGCACCCAGAGTTTAAAGTTCCCTGGGTTTGACCTCAGGTTGGCAGTTTGAGGCTCTGCTGGAGCAAACTGAGGGCTAAAAATCACAGATTTGGTCTCTGAGAAGCAAAGACCTTCAGAGGATCTCCAGTTTGATGGACTGGTCTGTCCCCTACAGAGACAACCTCAGAGTGTTGGACACCTGAAGACATGCAGGACGTCTGGTGGGTCTGGATCCTCAACACCAGAACCGACTGACGTGTTGGGAGACGGACTGGGAGAGAATCATGGATCTGAGTTACCTGTTCCTCATACATACCTCTTTCAATAACCGCGACAGTCTGGCCTGGGTTTCCCCAGGCCTCTTCACCTCCTCCCATAGCTCCGCCTTCCTCCATAGCTCTGCCTCCTCCCGTGGCTCCGCCTTCCTGCCCCTCAGCGAAGAGGCCTTGGAACCCGCTCTTCTTCAACCCCTTGTCTTCATCATCATCTTTGTGAAAGACCTTTGAAAAAATCCTTTATTCAGCCCCACACACACCCTGCCTGCCTGTGTGTGTGTGTGTGTGTGTGTGTGTGCGTGTGTGTGAGTGAGACAGGCTTCCTGTGTTCAGAACAGAACCAGGCCCGGCCCACTTCAGCAGCATTGACCTCTCTGTTGGTCCGCAGCAAACTTCTGCATCACATTCAACAATCTAGAGATCAATAAAACATTAAATATTAGTAAAAGAATAATAAATAAAACTTTAAAAGAGCTTCAGATTAATAAATGAATAGAAATTAAATAAAAACTCCTCCAGGAATCCTAATAAACCAACCATGAAACCAGTTTAACCAGTAAATCTGGAGCTACGTGAATAAACTACCAGCTGTTCAGAACATTAAGCTGCTGTTGGATCAAAGTGTTGCTGCTATTGACGAGCTGCGTTCAGCGCTCAGGACGTTTATTAATTATTAATATCAGTGACTGTGGAGCAGAAACGCTGCAGCTGGTCCTGAGTAACGTTCAGGATCTTCAGACACGC